>NW_027111080.1:914397-922146 GCF_000696795.3 Halyomorpha halys | reverse complement strand
CATGTTTGGCCAATGTAGTACTTTTACATTTTTAGTTTGTTTTTTAAAAATCTTTTTACTAAATTTTTCGAAATATAAAAATTCAAATTCATTTATTTTTATTTTTTGAATACTTCATAGCTTATTTTACAAATGAAATATAATTATTTTATATTTATTTTATTTTGTTTTTTACCTTTGAGTTTTCATTGATCTTACTTTATAGAAACAAATTTCTATCTATTCTTTTTATTATTAGATAAACTTTTATGTTTTTTTTAGAAGCATATTATCTTGTGTAATGAATTTTCGTAGTTTCTTCAGTGTTCTTTATTTACTTTAAAATTCTAAAACAACCTCGTTGTTTTCTTTTATTTTATTTTTTCTGTTAATGAATACTCTGTTTACAAAATATTTTATTTTTATTTTTTCTCTCCTCAACGGTTCATGTATATAACAATCATTTACGTAAGCATATATATTTTTTTTTTCTCTAAAGTCCATGAATACCTCTTTCGTCATCTTACAGAGATTATTGCTTTTGGGGCACAGATGACCTGGAGAGGACAACCAAATCTTACTTTGCTACGAACCCTATCTCTAAAAATATATCTTTTTTAGGCCGATGTGGTAGTGTAATTCCCACTGACTCACACAGGTATAAGAATAATTACGAATCTGTCTAAATCCACGGATTATAACTTTTATGACTATTCAGGGCCAGTAGGTGAACGATATTTTAATTTAAAGACACAATAGAAAAGTGCTTAACCAGAGATTTATAATAAAAATTCATTCTAATATATTTATTTTTGGTAGAACCTTTTGTATACTGAGTTTATAGTTTACAGTTTTATGTTAAAATAATTTTTTGTCTATTTTCGACATTTATTGATTCGGTCTAAAAGGATGAGTCAGTTTTAGTTTATTTAAAATATAGAAACAAGTATTCAACTAATGAAAAATAAACATTTACAGCGAATTATACGTAGTAAATATTATTTTTATTTGCTAAGTTAATGAGAAACTATCATTTAATTAATTAATAATCAATCTATAGTATTAGTAATTACATACTAATTAGGTATAAGTTACAGTTTAGTAGTATCGCACAATTAACAATTTAGATAATAGTTCATATATATTACTGGATATTGCAAACAGTAATTATTGAGATTTCTGAATTTTGAAAATAAATAAAAATAATTCATATATTTTGAGAAATGTTATTTTTCATTTGCAGTATTTAACAATAATTGAGTTTAAAATATTTTCTAAAATAATAAAACCTACACCACATAATAATAGTCGTAAAATAATTAAGTTTGAGCAAATATCACAAATATTGGGAGTATTGTTTTCTAATTTTATTACCTTCAAAATAAAATAAATATTTTATAAACATCTTGCGATGTGTGATATCAATAATGGAAAATTTTCCATTTTTGGCCGTTTTTTATTTGCTGACATTTGAGAATCTGCATCTCAAATTTTTGAGCCTACAGAGACCTTTGCTATATTTTGATTATTTTTTTTGCAACCCATTTCACTCTAAATCATCTAAATACTCTCTCATCGTGCCAAAAAATGAACAGTAATTTCTATTTTTATTTTTAACTTACAATAATATACTATTGGTTTAGTAACGATTTAATTTGCATAATGAAATTTTAAAAAATAATAGTTTTAAACTTTGTAATATACTGATTTACTCCGGCCATATGAAATGCACATTCCACTTAGGTCCACCAGCTACTTCACTTTAGAATGTGCGGATTAGGTCACTGTGAGTATCTGTTAGAAATTTAATTGAAGAAAATTGACTCAAAATGAAACAAAAGGAACCTGTTATGCAATTGACATAGTTGTAAAAAGTGAACAAGAGAAAGTTTCCGGAATCTCTTGAATAATTTACATGGTTATAAGAAGGTAGCCAAAAAAACATAGATTAAAATAATTTTATAGAGCCATTGAAGGATATCAAATATTGATGAGTTGATATGTATGAAGATCATTTATCAGTTGAGTAAGAAGAACTTTGAGTTAACTCACTCAGGTATATGGAACGACATTTTCTTTCCCATTATTCTCCTCTCTCCACCTGGCTCCCGTCCCTAGTCAGGGAACCACTTCCTGACGTTTCGCGGAATCCCAGAGATAGAGTTTTCTACTATTGGCCACAGTTATGTAACGTTTTTAAACAGCGCACCAGGTCATGAATAAATTACAGCTACAAATATAGATTCAATTTCAGTTATTGGATATAAGTCCAATCCAACTAATGATGGCACGCCATTGGAGGATTAGATTGTCAAGGTGTTCCCCGTACCATGAAAACAGAAAAAAACAATACCAGTAGAATAGGATCTCAAATTTTTATTTGTATGTTTAACCCATTACCTATGATGTGTATCATTTCTCTGTCTATGATATAATGAAGAAATATTATTTATTTTGAGAAATGTAATCTTAAATAGCATGTCCAGTTTAGTTTTATTGTGTATTAATATAACTAATAATAAATTAATAATATATAGTTTTATTTTATTTGTTATATTTTTATTTTATATAATCTGTTAATTGGTATTGTTTACTTTTTATCTTATTAAATTTATAATTATAATCCAACTTATGATGGTTTATAATTACATTTTTATTTTGAAAATTTGGTATTTTACTCTAAAGCTCTAAACTATAATTCTGAGATCTGTAATACTATTCTAAAGGGATCAGTCCCAAGATAAAGAATATTATTATTATTATCATTGATGAGAAAATTATGAATTACGTACTTTATATAATTATGTATGCTGTTATTTAATTACCAATTAATTATAATTTGAAATTTGTAAAAAACAAAATACGTTATTTCGAAACTAAATTTCTTACAAATTTAAACGAAGAAGGTAACTTTGTTATTTTCTTTTGTTTATTTTGTTATAAATTTTCCTTAATTATATCAGAAACTTAGTTCACTTATTTTATTTGAAGTAGGAAGAAATTAGTACGAGATGTCCCTAGAATAAGTACAGTAATAAATACAGTAATTGTATAAGTACATTTTTCTTTTCTTCTTATAATGATCCATTTATTAACGAGTTAATAAATTAATATTGAGTAGAATATACTGACGGGCAGTGTTTAAGGACTTAAATATCAGGAAAAAAGTAAGTAATTACTTAATAACATCTTGTTGCTAATTAGGTCCTTTCTGTATAGGCTACAAGCTCAATGCTTCACGTTAAGTAGGCTACTTAGGTAGAGGAGCTGTGGCAGGAATAACAATTTAACACTGATGTTCAGTCGAGAAGAGGACGTAACTGTGGCTGTTCATTAAAGCCACTCAAACAGGAATCCTAAAGGGATTAGATCAGAAAGGGATAAGGGCTCATTCAGTTCAGTCATTCACGGTTCAGTTCAGCCATATCTGTCAGTCTGGTCCTTCATTAAAAATGCCAACTTATTATTGAAAAACTGAAGATAATAATAATATATTTATTTGTTTTATGACACCACCATAAAAATATTTAGTTTACTTGTATTTGATTTTCCCCCTTTTTTATTAGAAGTTAGTCACCTTATGATTTATAATTTGATATATAGTTTTATTTTATTTGTT
Organism: Halyomorpha halys; assembly: GCF_000696795.3. NCBI lineage: Eukaryota > Metazoa > Arthropoda > Insecta > Hemiptera > Pentatomidae > Halyomorpha > Halyomorpha halys. The sequence continues at coordinate 918,548 of NW_027111080.1, read as the reverse complement.
CTAAGTCAGTATAGTAAATAGCTTAAAAATACGAATATTGATAAAACAAGAATAATAAATTAAAAATCTATATATAGTACTTATTCTAGGCACATCTCGTACTAACCCATCGATAAATACATAATTTATTACTACTTCAAATAAAATAAGTGAACTAAGTTTCTGAAATAATTAAGGAAAAATTTATAACAAAATAAACAACAGAAAATAACAAAGCTACGTTCTTCGTTTATATTTGTACGAAATTTAGTTTCGAAATAACGTATTTTTTTTTACAAATTTCAAATTATAATTAATTAGTAATTAAATAACAACATACATAAGTATATAAAGTACGTAATTCATAATTTATATTTTCTCATTAATAATAATATTCTTTTTCCTGGGACTGATCCCATTATAATAATATTACAGATCTCAGAATTATGGTTTAGAGCTTTAGAGTAAAATTCAAAATTTTCAAAATAAAAATAAAATTAAAAATCAACGTAAGTATAATTATAATCATGGATTTAATAAGATAAAAAGTAAACTAATTAACAGAATATATAAAATAAAAATAGACCAAATAAAATAAAACTATATATCAAATTACAAATCATAAGGTGACTAACTTCTAATAAAAAAGGTGAAAAAATCAAATACAAGTAATCTAAAAATAATAAACAAAAGGTACAATTACTATTAATATACAAGTTTAAACAAAAAATCAGAATTATCAAATACAGAAGATAAATAAACCAACATAAAAAGTAATGAAAGAAATTAAATACTGTGATATATATTTGATAAAAAACTGAACTATAAATCATTTGTCAAAAAAAAAACATGCCTAAAATTTAGTTCAGGATTTGTGACTGGGCCCATTAAAGATGATTGTAGCATTCTTATAGGTATTAAAATTGCAGTTTGCGTCCGGACTGGAGAAGTTCCGTAATAGAGGGAGTTTGAATACATTAAACATTACGTTCACTGGGATCTTAATGAAATTGTCCATTACGATGGTGTTCCGTTATACAGAGGTTTCTTTAAATGTTTATATTATAAATATTATTTGCGAAAATTTAATTTTTTTAAGGTAAAATAATTAGAATGTTAGTACCAAATCAGACTCAAACTACATACAAATAATTCAGAATTTTTTTTTATTTGCTCATTTTTATGTTTTGCTTCTTTACTGCTTGTTTCTTGGACTTAATCGTATTCACCTAGCTATAATTTTTGTCTATTTACATGGTCATCTCATATCCTTTATAACCTTAGTACAAGGACGGAATAGGTCACATTTTTTTCATGTGTCACCGATCTATGAGGTAAAGTTTAATGACATAGCAAGGTGCTTTTGTTATCAGGGATAATATTTTTGATTGAGAAATTCGTAGGAGTATCTTCATACGGGATTAAGTAGGTATAAGTATATCATTTCTGTTTATGCTTTGTTTTGAAAATATAGAAAAAAAGTGAGATATAGTTTGAATCGTGTCCAAGTATTTAGGTATTTTTTCAGAAGGTGTGTGTTATCTGTCGAGATTTTTCACGACACTTTCAATCCGATAAGAGCATTAGATTAGATTTTTTTCTTGGTCAGACCGATTTCCCCCCTACGCCTCGATGAGATTGTACTGACGGTAACCTCTGACGAACCTGGCAGAAAGAAGGTTGAAGACATAACGTGGGAGTGACAAACGATCCTCACCCAGTTAGAAAGAGTGTAGAGAAAGAAGAAATAGGGGAAATGAAAAAAACAGGGACACGAGAGTTGTAAAGCTCCGACATAGCGGAGATGAGTGATGCCTCAGAGGACAAATGCCTCTTCCAAATACACACTTCCTCAACTGCGACAATATTCTCACTTGACTACATATGGACTACTTCCTTTTTATTACTGGAGAATAATACTTCCAGTCCTTCATCTTCTCCAGGAGTAGTATAGCTAAATGTGCGATTTGTAAATATTATCCTTCATGGTCATAAAACGTGCTTCAATTGTCATAACTTTAATTTAATTTCACTTCAACTTTATTTACTTTATATATGGTAAAAAAAGTATTATTTTTGTAAAATTAATTTACTTGAGTGTAGGAGTTGGTAGCTCATTGGTAAGTCAATGGAGTACTAAGGACCTGTGTTTGAAACCGGCAGTAGCAGATAATTATTATCCGTTACCTGTATCCGTTGAGTCAGGCCTCTAGGGTCGGAATCCCTCTGGGGATCCCCTTTAATTTAATTTACTGGAATAAAAATATATTTTACTCACATTTGCGTTATATGATTACATATTACCTACATAACACCTGTATTAACAGGTTGTTTCAGGTTTAAGTATCCAAAGTAAAAATATGAATTAATGATCTTAACACAAGAAACAAAGTCCCTATACATCAAACTAACTCAAACTTATGCAAGGTTTGCAATGCTATATCCTATCCTAAACAGAAATGCCAAACTAAAACCAGAAACAACTGTTCTTATATTTAAAACAATCCCCAGGCCACTGCTGATGTACGGCCTCAACCCGAAGACTGAAACCCAGACTGCTGCAGGACATTCTTTTATAAATTTTTAATAAATATAAAATTAATTTATAGTCACACTACCTCTATTTACTTATTATTATTCATTTTATTTATTTATTATTATTATTTTATTTTTTGTCTCTCTTTTCTTCTCTCTTCCCTTTTTCAAATTAACTTGTTTCTCTTTACTATTAGAAGACAATTTTTTGTTTTATTTAAGTGTACCAATATCATTATTTTTTGTTATTAATTTTACTTTCCTCTTTTATTAAGAAGCATTATTCTTATTTATTTATTTTATTATTATTTTTTCTTTTAATATGAACATTTTATATAGTTAGGGGTGTCATTTGTATGACTATACCCCCTCATAATCAACTGTTAAAAAATATATATAATATAAGTTATAAAAACGATCTGGTATAAAAAAAAAATAAAAAAAATAATTTCCTATGAATGTCATTAAGACTTACTCTTTAAGAGATATTAACGTCTGAAATTGTTATCGTTATATATTTTTTATTATAACCTAAATAATTCATAACAATGAAAATCTCCTAACAAAAACGTTAACAGATACACCTTCGTAGACAACGTTTTTGAGATCCTTATTTAAAAAAAAGTAAATTTGTACCGCTAGAAACCATGAACGATCAGGAGTGCACCTAGTAAGGCAGAATTGTTATGAGAATCTCGCTCAACGGCCAGATTTTTACACAATTAAGGGGAAATGAATCCACTTTAGGAGGTTGGGTGGACCTCTGAGGTCTCCCAAACCCACAGGGTTTACTCAAGATTAGGGTCAAAGAATAAATAATCATCTGTCACAGTTGGATTCCTCGGAGTTAGTAACTCGGTGTCTTATCATTCAGCCACAAATATAAAACAACTTAATAAAATATAAATAATAAATGAAAGAAGAAGAAAAATCGCCAGAAAGGAGGTAGTTTTTTTTTTTAATTCTTAGTTTTGTACTATTTGAGTTCCAATTTGACCGCAGCCCATAACAACTTCCTTCGATAATTACATAACCATCTAATTTAAATTATTAGCTGCTATCAAATTAAAAGTTAGTACGTAACATATTAAGTAGCAATGAGTCAGCCTTTTGAGTTCGGATGCCCTACTCAGAGTCCACCTAAGCTCATGATTTGGGTACACTTAATTGGGAAAAAATCTGGAGGTCCAGGGTGATTTTAACCAAATCACCTGCTTGCACAACCACTGGTCTAGTAAGTATTCCTAAAGTAAGTATTGCACCCCTGACCCTTCATGGGTTTTAACACTACAGATTTATTTATTTTTATTTAATATTTAAAATTTTTTAATTCATAATTTCTGAACCACTAGCATTTTTTTTTTACTTAGTATTTTCAATAATAGTGGTTTAGGCTTTTTTGTTTTAATCTGATTTAAAATTCATTCTATAAATAGTATTTTACGAAATATATAAAATGCGTATATTGCCCCCAAAATTAATATATCTTATACTCTTTCCCTGTTTATAATATTTATATATTGTTTTTAAGCCTGATGAAGCCCAGAAAACTCAGGCGAAACGTTAGTGGTTAATAAATTGTTTTGTTATTACTGCACCTCAAACCTTTCAAGGGTTGTAGTTGTTTAACATTAGAT
>NW_027111080.1:908917-909921 GCF_000696795.3 Halyomorpha halys | reverse complement strand
CTTGGGAAACCCAACCTCAACCCGAAGACTGAAGCCCAGGCTGGTGCAGGACATTCTAAATTTATTATTTCAATTATTGACCTTTCTTCTGTTTTATATATATATATATATAGTTACTAATTGTTATTAAGATTATTCTCGATTCCAACAATCGCTGCCTACTTCTTTTCGCTCCTGGCGAAGGGCCCCAAGGGTAAGTTGGATTGCCGTTGGAAAGCCGAAAGCAATCAATTAATGCTGCGGTTGCCCTGATTGAAAGTGGCTTTGTCCCTTTGTCGATGGTACAATGGATGGTATACCATTCATCTCGTTTGTCACAGTTGGGATTATAGCAGTTAGAAAAACGCAATGTGCTTCTACGGCAAACAATGGTTCCATAGCTTCTATTGTCAGTGAAGCCTTCATATCGTACCTCGATTACATCTGGTGGATCTAATGGGTGGATGGAGTTGCTGTCAATGCAGTGTATATAAATCTGTTTCATCCGATCACCGTGTCGACTGCTTATTTCAAATATTTGCTCTTTATTATGTAAATGAATTTGGATTAATATTATGCACAATATAAATTCGAGAATAATTTACTTTATTTATTTTTTTATCTGCGTACATCACAAAACATTCCCTTAATTCGAAATTAATAAAAAATAAGTTTTAATTTAAAAAAATTGCGGTAACGAAAAAGATGGACAGGAAATATATAACAAAAAGGAGAAAGAAAAACTGTAATTACTACAACCCATTAACTAAAGGTTTATTGATTTCTAAGGACGTAGTTTTTATAACAATGGTTGTGCAAGGAGGTGATTTGTTTAAGATCACGCTCAACCTCCAGACTTACTTATCAATTAAGAATACTCACTTTAAGCTTTAATGTGCAATAGGAGTGCTTCCGAACCCACATTGGTGACTTACAGTAACAAAATTATTAATTATGTGAAACAGAGAAAATTTTGAAATAAAAAAATAACTTGGTATTCGAATTCTGGAACCCCAGAAAAGTTA
>NW_027111080.1:905480-908867 GCF_000696795.3 Halyomorpha halys | reverse complement strand
TATATATTTAATAAGCCTAGTGAGACTATTTCTGTGAAGATATGAACTAGCTGATATTAAAGATAAGGCATTTGATTTTGCGGAATGGGAAGCTCATTGGTAAGGCAATGGACTATTAACTAAATACAGCTACAAGGTCAATTCATGGTTTGTAGCTGTAAAGATTTATTAATTTTTATTAAATATTCAAAATTTATTTACCGACAATTTCCAAAACACTAACATGATTTTACTAATTACTTCATAATGATGGTGGTTTTTTAATTTTTTTTTTTTATTTTATTGTATAAATCATATTTTCCCAAATTCTTCAAAAATGTTTGTTTTAAACACATATTGCTTCCAATAATAATATATCTTATACTCTTTCCCGTTTTGCAATATTTTTTAGTTTTTTTAAATATTTTTGTAGATATTTCAAGAGAGATTTTTTTTTTCCATTCATTTATTTATTTTTATTCTTATTTTATTTTAGTATGAATGTGATCATTCATCACTATTACCCACAACTGTGTGGCAGATTGTAATATCTATCAATAAATAAAAAGTATTTAAAAAAATATACATATATTTTTTAAACTCTGGTGAATCCCTGAAAATTCAGGCTAATAAATCAGGTTAGTAAATAATTTTGACCACCGCCCTGACCAACTTCTCTCAAGGATAATTTATAACACAAACTTCATTTGATATACTCTCTCAACTATTTTTATTTCTCTCCAAAGTTTCAGTCCCTGGGCCATTATCAAGAAGGCCTTAAAATAGTAATCAAATTTGTTTTTTATGTCAATCTATCAACAATAGTACATTTGATCTAACATACCTTGAATTAAAGTATTCAAGTTTAAATATTTTTCTATCAGATGCTACTATCAATAATATCCAAGTTAAATTATCGTTAAAAAAATTGTATTTGTAAATTAATGTTAATCTGATTACAACAATTATATTGTTATCTAAATCAATTTAAGTATTAAATACATTAATAATTTTTTTATTAACAAACCAATCTTCAAAGGTTAGGACTATGCTATCAATAAATTCTAGTGTTTCAAATATTTAATTTTTGCTTTGTTTAATTATATTAATAGTCTAATTTTTTTTGTCATTTACATCACTTTAATTTAATATTTTTATTAATATATATGGAGTTTTATGATATAAAAAAAATATAATTTGAGTTGAGCAAAAATATCTAATCATTTCTGAATATTATTATCTTTTTTTATAAGATATGTTAAATATTTACGGTATATTTAATCATATTATTGTTATATTATAATATTAATTAATATAATTGATACTTTCGATTTAAAAAAATTCAAATGGTAGTCTGCCGTGTCATAGGTTTACCGTTAATAGTAAATATGAATATCTACCAAATTTTTTTAATAATAATTTATATTCAAAATGATAAGTTTTCTGTGGAACCTGAATAACATGGACTGTATTTTTAAATATACATTTGTATAGAGTATTAGTCGATATAAGCTTTCAAGCTTACTTTTTTTTTAAGGATTATATTTGAATAAACGATATAGCTTTACCATAATGCTTGCTCAGGCTTCTACACTCGCTCAAATCCTCCCGCTGTCAGAGTTACAGGGAAAAAACGAAAAGAAAACGGGTCCATCGAGCTTAGAGGAATTCATTTCAATATATTTCTGAATAACCAGCTCTGGACCGCTATACCTTAAAAAAAATAATTTATAAATAAAAATGCCTGAGAAATGGCATTCCCTCCTATTTTTATATTTTTTTTTTATTGTTATTTTTCTGCTTCGAAAAACCCAACGTATAAACATGGAAATGACCATATCTCTATAAAAATATAAATACTTTATTAATGGTGATGGTCAGCAATGTGAGAGGCACAATACGTTTTTAAGCATGAAATAAGTGCGTTTTGTGCAATCGAACAAGTGACCAAGATGCCGAGAGATATATGACGAGCGCCATCAAAATGTTATTGAATAAATTAGCAAAATCGGATGTGTAAATCCGACAGGTAGTTTAAGTTATCTGAATCCAATTTAAATAATTATTTACTAAATAATATTTTTATTTTTAAAACAATTCTCAAGCCACTTATGATATACGGCTGTGAAATCTGGGAAACGGCATCTTTTACGAAAAAGAAAAATATTACAGTCTTTTAAAAATAAAGTCCTAAGAATCGCAGTGGATGCTCCTTGGTTAGTAAGACATAGCCAATTGCATCGCGAATCACATATGGAGCCAATAGAGGATTATATCAAAAAACGGTTCATGAAGTTCCACTCCCAGTTGCCGACAGTTAAAGGAGCAGTGACATACAACTTGGGAAACCCAACCTCAACCCGAAGACTGAAGCCCAGGCTGGTGCAGGACATTCTAAATTTATTATTTCAATTATTGACCTTACTTCTGTTTTATTTATTTTTTTCTCTTCGTCCTTTTTTCTAGTTAATATATATTTTTTTTGTGTGTGTTTTTCCCATTAGAGGGCAATTTGCAACGAATGTCGTTATTTTTCTAAGTAACTTATTAACTACTCTTGTTAAGAACTATTATTTTTATCTATTTATGATATCTTATTCCCCCCCCCTTAATCAATTGTAAAAAAAAAATCATAATCAATTATAAAAAAAACAACTGTTATATTAAGCAAGCAAGGCCCAAATCAAAACCGTAAAGTCAATAAAATATAACAAATATTTCACTAAAATTGACCGGTCGGAAGTGCCATGTATATTACATCATATAATCGATTTTTCACATTTTTTTGATTTTCTCCAAAACTATTTTAATTAAACTCGGCGAATCAATGAGAAACTTAAGTGGTCTTTATTATAGTTTTATTCTTATTTAAACAGACAAATAGAGCTTAAATGTCGAATATTCAAAACATCTTCTTTTAAAGCACCTTTAATTTTGTTGATTTGAAAACTGAATCAGTTCTCATTATTAGAAATAATAAGCGATTAATAAATTCAAAATATTAAATAATTTTGTGAATAAATAAAGGAGAAAAAAGAATAAAATAGAAATATCCAATTCTAACGCGACCCGAGACTACCTAATGTTTGCATGTTATCCGATGACTATGTTATCTTTTATTATAATTATAAATAAAACTATTTTTAAAAATATTTATATTATTTATTCCCGCCACGATGAATCCTGAATCTTCATAGAAATACAAAAAAAGAAATTTGTATTATTTTTTGTTTACAAAAAAAGTGATTTTTTCAACACGAGCCCGACAATCTACACAAAACTTGGAAATGTACCCCAAATGTAAGTGCAAGTTGTGCAATGCGTAAAATTTAGTTTTTTGTTTAACTTTTTTCTAATGAATAATGAAATTTATTGGTTATATACCAGTGAAGAAAGACTTATTAAATA
>NW_027111080.1:902266-905395 GCF_000696795.3 Halyomorpha halys | reverse complement strand
TATAAAGGGATGACAATTTTCTCTTAATGTCCAAGTTAAAAAAATAAATGAATTAAGCAGATTAGGGGAATACAAAAATTTATTAATTAAAAATCTTTTAATTGAAATATTTATAATAATTATTGTATCAGTAAATACTGAAATAGCATGACATATTGTTGATTTTATAAATAATGCCAAATGAAAATCCCGCCACGCTGGGTAAATATTAGACAAAGAGATTTGTGAAAACCCTTCCAAAGTGGAATATAAAGAGCTATGGAAAGCGGCCAAAGAAATGGAGGTGAAGGAGGAAAAAAGAGGGAATAAAATGGGAAATGCCGGAAAATGGAAAAGGCCAACAGATAGTGGATGGGGCCGGGAAACGCTATTAGGCCCTCGGACCCCCTTAGGCTCCCGAATAATGAAGTAAGGTCCAGCTTCGTTAACCCATTCACGAATTATTTCATGGTGAAACTATCGAATAACGTATTGTTTTATTGTTAATAGGGCGGAAAATAAGATTTTTTATTGTTATTCTTCCTTGAACAGGTTTCAAACTCCGCTATCTTGGAGGATACCGTGTTTATTTATGTAAACAACCGTCGTCACCAATAGAATGAACAAAATTTTTGTATTTTTTAAAACTTGTTTATTGATAAACATTACAATCTGATTCTATATTTGATCTTTCCATGGCTTTTATGACAATAGCCAAATATTTAAAAATTAATTTTAATCAGAATCCGTAAAAAAAAAAAAAAAAAACTTAATGAAAAATTCAAGAGATAGATGCTTTTAGAGTGAAGGTGTTCTATGTATTGGAAAAACCAGCATAACTCCTAAAACTAACATAATTAGATGCAGTAAAACATATTTAACTTGTTAAAATTCTTTATTTTAATGAATCATTCACAAAGTTTCGATCATCAGGTTATTTACAATACAAATTTACACTATTCACATTATACATACAAGAATTAAATTGATGTACCTCAATATTTTATTTAAAACAATTACCTTAATATAAATATATCTTCAATTATCACATTTAACATGTCCTCCTTATTAGTCATAAATATGATAACAATAATCATATTGCTGTCAGTTTTTTAAATAAATTAATAAATAAATTTTCATAAATAGGGAGAATCTAAAACCATTCTATAAAAATACTTTAAACAAGGTTATCCTTACAGAAGTGATAAAAAATATATTAATATATTAATAATATCATTTCCTACCTCTATTTCATAAAATAATCCTAATTATGTTAATGAAAACTCAACCAGTAAGAACCTACGTATATTACGAAAACTAAGAAATGTACAATCTGATTTGCTTCCGTAACAGCCGTAAATACTAAAACGCATTACTTAATAGCATTGTGGGTCTGCAGGTCTTAGAAATGAAGGTGCACTCCTACGCCGGCAGTGAGAATAATGTATCTTCCCCGGGATTTTCAAGTTTTTTAAAAACTGTCAATTTACTAATATATAAATATAAATATACGAATAAAGTAATTTATCTTCTTAGGAAAAATATTGTAGAAGTTGCTTAATATTTTATAATTTTTTTTTTGAACTGTTGGATATATACATACTGACTTATTTCTATTAATGTTGTCTTCTGGTCATATACATTTTCTGTTTTATTCCAACATTTTTATTGTTCTCAAAGGCCCAAGTCCTATAATGAAGTTTTTTTTATTACAAATATTAAAATAAAAATCAAATCACTTAATATGGATACCGATGGTACTGGGGTTTATTGTAGTACGCAGTACAACCTGTCTCGACTACCTTCACCAAGGCACTAAGACGTAATATATCAAAAATGAATTTATTATTCATTTCAGCGTGTATATTATATATATATTCTGCAGTTGGTGGGTCATTTTTAATGTTCAAGTGAGATGTGTGGTCTTTCTTTTTTATGTCTTGATGGTACCAATAAAAAAAAGGAATATTATTAATAGTTTTTATTGAACAATAATAATACGAACTACCACAATCCAGAGCAATGAGAAGAAGAAAGAACACCATAATAAAAAAAAATACAAATAAATAAATTTAAAATATGTTATCTACTCAAAAAAGAGTTTTAAATCCATTTAATAAAAACTGATTTAAAGAGAGCAGAATAATTATGCCTAAATTGGCAAAACCTGAATGAGGTTGATTATTGGTATTTTTAAGGTTTAAAACTTTGTTTCCAGTTTTCTAAATTTTTTATTTCTTGTTTTTATTTTCTTATTTTTTAGAGGAACTTTTTTTATTTTTTATTTTATTTGAATATGGAAATTCGGCAGAAAATGTACAAAATAGGAAGGACCTAGCTGTGAGAAGCGGCTTTGGCACAATTGAGACGTTTCATATTTAACGACCCTATAGTCTTCAAGTGTTTGCTTCGTTCCCCCATAATGGTCTGCTTTGGGAAAGGACTTCTCTCTACTGGTAGCACTTTAACCCATTCGGTCGTAAAACTACTTTCTTACAAAAGTTTTTTTTCCGTGACATTGTAAATTTTTATTCTTCTGTTTGAAGTAACAGTCTAGTTTTGGAACTATCAAGGATGAGAAAACTGTTTTATGAATCTTCCAAAATTAATTTTTTTTTAAATCTCCTTAAGATATTTCAGTTATATTCTATCCGTAATGGACATCATGCACTCTAAATTTTTTTAGTGTGAAATCATAATTAAATTGCTTTTCTAGAGGTAATTTTATTTCTTATTGTTAAATTATTACGTGACTATTACATTACTCTAGAGTAGGGTAGCTTTGCAAGTAAGGCGATGTGCTACTCCCAAGACCATGGTTTGAATCCGGCTGTGCATAATTATTTATTCTGTTGCTGCTGCCAAGAGTCAAATCTGTGGGTTCGGGAGCTCTTTTGGGGCTTGCCCAACCTTTATAATGTGAGTACAATTGATTGGGAACAATCTGGTGATTAGTAATCCTGATCAAATTAACTCCTTGTATAACCGTTGTATAATAAATAGTATTTCCTTACAAAGAAACTGCTTTTCCGCACTGACTTCCGTCAAAACAGCTCTGACGAAGCCCTGCAACGTAGGGTGAAACGTTGGCTCAAATAAAATAGTACACAAATTTACTATTTGAGATTTATATTTATATTTATATTTATA
>NW_027111080.1:894477-900736 GCF_000696795.3 Halyomorpha halys | reverse complement strand
TGCCACATGAAATCATGAGGTGAATGTTATTGTATTGCCATATGAAATCATGAGGTGAATATTATTGTATTGCCACATGAAATCATGAGGTGAATATTATTGTATAAATTAAAAAATATATAAGGATGAAGATTGGTGTTATGTTAGTTTTATTATTGTTATAGGTTTTAAAGTGCATGAATATGGGACAGTGGTCCCGAAACGTTGTACAATGTCATGAATAATTAATAAATAATTCATTCAAAAATGGAAGTCATTAACCTCAAAAAATTTTAAATGAATTGACTCACCAGACTTCCTAGAGAGATAATCCAGATTAAATATTAAATATTAATCTCCTGTAAAAACAACTGTTTTAAAGACGAACCAAAACAAGACGATTTCAATTATATGAAATTCTGTACTAGAGATCAAACTGGTATCTGTGAACCCAACAATATCTTTCTTAATCATCTGCAAATGTAGCTATAATTGGAGCTAACTCCAATTATTAAAGATTAATTCAATTATATTTTCTCATAAATTTAGCAAGTAAGAATAATATTTAAAATATAGACTAATTAGTAATAATTCTTATTCTTTATATACAATTTATTCAATCTCTTGAGACTGGTATTTATTTATTAAATAAATCAAACGGTATCCTTGTTAAGTCTCACACTCTTTATTATATCAATAGCCCAACGTTTCGGCCAATTCGGCCATTCCGGCCATTCTCAAGGACAAATATAAAATATTAAATATAAATTCACACATTACATCAAAATTTAAAAATTGTTTTACAGGCTATGATTTTCCCATGTTATCAATTAATTTTTAAAAATTAATTAAGTTATAAAACAAATAGGCTGATTTTGACTTGTAATTGATGACCTGGGCAAAATAGCCTCTAAAACAATTTTTAAACTTTGATGTGAGGTGTGATTTTATATTTAATATTTTATATTTGTCCTTGAGGATGGCTGAATTGGCCGAAACGTTGGGCTATTGATATAATAAAGAGTGTGAGACTTAACAAGGATACTATTTGATTTATTTAATAAATTGTTCTTTATTTTACACACCTTATAACGCCACAAACAATCAAAAGGAGATGACTCAATAAAATTATATATAATACATTTCATGTATTATATATGTATGATGTATCAATTTATTTTAATGAAGGATACGAAAAAAAATCTTTATTTTACTATTTTTTTTTTTAATTTTTAATTTACTAAAATTACTTAAAAAAAGGAACAGCAAACCATTCATTTATTATATTTATCTATAAAAATAGTACAATTAAAAATAAAATAAATTAAAATTATTTAAGAATGGATTATGTAGATTAAAACTATATAATTAGTGGTATTATTTTATATTTTATTAATCTGAAAATTAAATCAAAACTTTCAGATATTGAACAGTTCTTTTTAATTACCTGAAAAAAAAAGTGTATTGATATTTATGTACACAGTGTTGTTTGAAATTAAAGTGACTAAATAAAAAATAAATAAATAGTTTATTTGATATCTGGGCCTTATTTCATAATAAATTACAAAATAATAATGTTAATCTTGTAGTTTGTATTTGGTACGTCACTGACTTATATAATTCTGCTAGATATGTTTTTACTTTTAAACACATGTAATATCACTAGTATTCATCCTCATTATGAAACAAAATGTATTAGTGCTTGTACTTTATAGTTTTTGTATTTGTATTTATGGACTAATACTATTGGCTTTTATTATGAAACATGCCTCAGGACTTATTGTATGTAATAATTCATATTTTTATGTATTTTATTGATAAGAAACATTTATTTAATCAATTTTATGTCGTTTAAACTTTTTGCTATTTTAAATCGTAGATTTAAATATTTAAATTAGTGCTATTTTGAGATAAAGTTTTCTCGAAGTTAGCGGAACAATAGCATTTAATATAACTGCAATGCCGCCCCAAACTATGCACCATGCAAGCAAGGACTTGGCCTGCCCCTACCATCACACCAGAGTCCAGGACATACTGGCTGGCCTTTGAGACAGAAAGACTTTCTTCCGTAAACCTGAAGCGAAACACATGGTTTCATCATTTCGTACACCGCACAAACTGGACTAGGGAAGCGGCTAGGTAACCGCGAAGGCGAAGATGTCACCAGATAAGAGAACTATATATATTCATATATGAGACTCTCTGATATAGATTTCTATTATTTAACATTATCACTTACTAAAATACTAACCTATTTGCCCCCTCGGGGATTTTATTCTGGTTTCTTGTAAATACATGTGCCCATTAAAAAAAAAAAAAAAAAAAAACGCTACAACTCATGTAAAGAAGTTCTGTTACTAAACCAACGCTTGTGCAAGGAGGTGGATTTTGTCAGAATCACACTTGACTGCCAGATGTTTACCCGATTCAAGAGGCTGAGTGAACCAGAACCCACAGGAGTTAACTCACAGCTACAGTGTAAATGAAAACAATTTTCATTTAATTAATTTTATTATATACACTCAGGTACAGTACATAGAAAAACGTAAATGCAAAAAGTTCATAAATATATATTGTCTGCCCGTCTGTTCTATTGTTACTGTTTCTCATTCAAGGAAAGGTGTTCATTGAGGTTTAAACTGCTTCGGAATATTTCGGACCCTCCGAGAAGTAAATATAACTGGAAACTTTTTCAATTTGGCCTAACACAAACTCAGCCAGTTTTCGAATTAAAATAACAACTGGAAATGTTTTATAAACTGAACCGAGGGTGAGGTAGGAAGTTCTCGGCAATTTTCTCATCCCCCAATTTCCCTAATCCGAATTAACCTCTGTCAAAAGCACTCCGATAATTATAGAGTTTGTCGACAGGAATCTCGAACTCGCTCCCTCCAAACATCTGCAACTTGAGAATGGAAAAATTAGAGTTAAATCGGATTTCAATACTTACCCAACGCGGAGTATAGTATTTCATTGTATGGCTTAGTAAGCAATTTCTCTGTATAAAAAAGATTTATGAATGCCTAATATATTTAATTAATCGATTATATGAAGTGTATATTGTCGCCCATATTTGAAAGCTAGTGCTTATTAAATCATTGAAATAAAATTGGAGATCAGGTATTTTATTATACTTCGAAAGTTTTCACTGTTAGACGCCCAACAGACTCACAAGAACTGTTACCTTGAGGTAAAAATGTAAAATGGAATTCTGCCAGTGAAACCATCATATCAACATAAAACTAACTCAATCCTAGGCAAGGTTAGCAATGCTATATCCTATCCTAAATATAAAATCCAATTTTTTTTTAATATTTATTTATTGCTATTTACAACTGTACATTATAATACATTTAGTAAATCTGATCGAAGTTAAATTGGAGTGTTACAGGCGTGTAGAGAAACTACCCATTTAGAGCACTCTAATGACATTTTACACTAGCTGGTCTCGTGGCCATCTTCTTTTCAGGCCCCTCGGAGGATTGTCAGGAATGGAAGAGGATGCAACATTAGAAACTAGGGGGTTTGAGTGGTTAGAGAGTTTATAATGGAAGGAGTGATATCTGGTTCGGGTTAGATCGGTTACATATAGAACATAAGGTCTTCATGTATGATTTTATTTGTGACAAAGTAAGGAGCATTGAGGATTTTACGAAGGATTTTGGATTGTTAGGATTGAATACGAGAGGAATTCGAAGGTTTAGTGGAGCCCCAAAGCTCATCTCCATATGTCCAGATTGGCCTTATTACAGTCATTTGGATCAATCTTTTGTAATATGTTGGAAGTTTAGACCGTTTGTCTAGTAAGTGCTGTAATAGTCGAAATCGACGTGCAGTTTTCTGTCTTTCCAGTCTGGTATGAGGATTCCAGGTTAACCGTTTTCCAGATGTAGTCCAAGGTAGCGGATCTGTTCGACAGGGGTAAGAGTAACATCATTAAATGAAACTGTAGGGCAGTCAGTAGGTTTACGACGAAGGGTAAAGGTGATTTGATGGGATTTGTTGGAATTTATCTTAGTCCTCCAATTACGTCATCAATCTTCGAGGGGTGTGATATGGGATTGGAGATTTTGGGATACAATTAATGGGTTAAAATCAGAAATGGCTATTCTTATTTTTAATACCATTCTTAGGCCACTGCTGATGTATGGCTACGAAGTATGAGAATTGGCATCCTTTACGAAAAGGAAAGAAACAATCTTTTGAAAATAAAGTCGTAAGAATTGCAGTGGATGCTCCTTAGTTTGTAAGAAACAATCCATTGCATCAGGAATCACAAATAGAGACAATGGATTGCATCAAAAAAAAGTTCATGAAGTTCCACTCCCAGTTACCGACAGTTAAAGGAGCAGTGACCTACAACTTAGGAAATCCAACCACAACCCGAAGACTGAAGCCCAGGCTGCTACCGGATATTCTGTTATAAGTTATATAATTATCGGTTGTGTTATCGTCACTCCAAAATTATATTTTATCTTAATTTCTTTATTTTTTCTCTTTATATTTTTCTTAATATCACTTCCTTTTTTTTCCATTAGAAGTCAAATATTTATTTTGTCAAATCTATAAATTTCATTATTTTTGTTAACTTAACTTTTTTCTTTTATTAAGAATTATTATTTTATCTTAATTTTTTTTTTTTATAACATTGTATATAGTTAGGGTGTCTATATTCAGTGTGTTAAACCTGTAAAAAATCTTCAAAGAAAAAAAAAACCTCAACAATTAGTTTTAAACCAGGTATAGAAGCTGATTCGCTTAATAACACTCGATGAGGATTTAGGGGGGGCGAATAGAGGGGGGCCTGTAGAAGAGATTAAGTTGAAAGATCTATCTTGAAATCTTTTAACCAGGAGCCAGTTTGGGACAAGGGTGGATGGCTATAAAATGACGGCACGAATTTTTCATTAATCCTTCCTTGGTTAATGGGGCCATTAAACTTTATTATCTTCCTTTAATCCTCCTTATCACAATGGATACCCTTCCATAGTCAGACTGTCACTTCTTTTATTAACGCTTCGTTCTAGTTTGTCAAATTGATTGCTAAAAATTAATCTAGCATTTCATTATGATTTTTCTCTTAAGTACAAATGTTCAAGAAGTCTATAATATTGATTAGTAAATAGTACGTCATACATTTCTTATTTAAAAAACTCCATGACTTCATTTTTTATAAGCCAAATAAAATATATGTTTATATAAAGAATTATCTATATAGAAAATAAATTTGGTTATTTTTCAATTGAATTAAAAATAAATGTCTTACCTGTTAATTATCTGTTGTTATATAACCTGCAATTTTCTATTTTTACCAATTGTTGGTACAAGTCCAATTCAATAGCATTAATGAATGAGTTTCTTGTGTGTTTATTATTAAATAGAATTTTTATTACTGTATTTATTATTTAGTATAAGTTACATCATTCAGGATCATGTCCTCTACATTCTCTTTAATGCAGATATTCCTCTTCGTCCAGAACCTTCCTGGCACCATTCATTGATGACACCTCCATCCTTTCATCAAACTTAGATCCTGATATAGCATCCGCAAACATAAAAAGCCACCTCAGCCTTATCGAAGACTGGTGTAACAATTGGTGAATAAAAGTAAACGAGGCCAAATGCAAACATATTACTTTTCCCCCCTCCCTCACCGTAGGATCCAGTCCACCAGTTCGTTGTAATTCCACACCAATACTTCTCGCAGGCAGTCCGGTATATTGGGTTTTTCCTTGACAGAAGACGAAGTGGAAATGGTCACATCTCCACGCAAGTCCTGAGCGTCTGTGGCGCCTTCACTTATCCCCACTTGCTTTTAATATCAATGATGCTGTTGAAAGAGAAGCGCCGGGATCGTCCATAGTCCTGTTCTATCCTCCATAAGCTCGGTTCGAAGTTCCCCAGGCTGAATGTAAATGTTGTAAATAGGAATAACTGTGTTAAATATGTTATTTTATTTTAAGCACATTTTTTTTATTATTATTATTTATCTCCTATTTCTTGTTTTATTATCATTTAATTAATATATTTTTAAATATTGAATGTACTCTCCCATCCATATTACTACTGTCTGTAAATATACTATAATATTACACCATTAAAAACAAAAACTTATATGATTCTTTTTTTAAACTTTAAATGTAAATTCATTTTTATTACGTAGATATTCACATTATATATTGTATCTATATGTATATTTTATACTTATATTTACACAATCATTCCTTGTTGCTCACCCTGAATAAGAATTTTCCTAGCAATGCTTGAAATGTTGTAAAAT
>NW_027111080.1:885149-894232 GCF_000696795.3 Halyomorpha halys | reverse complement strand
AGAAAAACAGGTATAATTAAAATAAGGACTAATAAAAATAACATAAATAATATGGATTATAAAGTAAGTAAAACGTAATAATGTGTTGAAGAATAAAAATTAAATAAATTCGTGATTTTTACTAATGAAAAAAATATTAAATGATAAAATAATGAAGACCAATGATCAGCATACTCACAGCCCTTTCTAATATTAATTTAAAAAAATTAAATTGAATTCTAAAAAATATCAGTGATTTCGTTTTTAATATGATTGATATGATTTTCCCCCATTTTATCCTTCAGACAAAAAGCATTGAATTTATTTTTATATTGATAAATTTATTCAATAAACTATAACAATAGAATTTTAGTTTCATATAATTATTATATTAATTCTTTTTTAATGATCAAGTGGCTAAGGGTTAGACGATCTGGATTACAACAAAAAAAATACGAAAAATATGAGGATGATATTGAACAGGTTCAAATGGCAATTTGGCTTCCAATAAATATATTCTTTGATTCTCAAAAATTATTTTTCATTAATCTTCATAAAATCACACATATCTTCTGGTATCTCTGAGATTCCGTGGGATGGCATTCCTTTTTCTTTTATCCTCCAAACCTCCTAACTTTATCACTTGCTATTTTGCAGCATCGGGATACCCAGGAGACGCTGGCCGTCCTGGACAGGCTGGACCTGGACTCGGAGAAGCCGTCGGACGAGGAGATGGCCCGCAAGTTCGGCTTCGAGGAAGACTACTTTAAGGGCACAGTGTCCTGGTGGCAGCGGCTCAAGCCCCAGCTCTGGTCCCTCTTCGACGAACCTTACTCCTCCAACAGCGCCAAGGTAATCATATATAATGATATTATTTATATATATACTTGTATTTGGATTATATATTTTCTATTCAATTCTGAGTGCCGTATTTAAATTTTGGCGCCCAAGAGCTTTTTCTTCTCTCTCTTCTTTCCTAAAGAGGGTGAAAAGATAATAATTCTAATAACCCTTTTTATTTCATTTCATAACATTTGGTTACGCATTACTTTTGAAAATAGCTTGAGAACCAAACTTTTGTATTTTGGGTGTATTCGCGAATAACAAAACGATATTCGCAATAAGTTAGGTCTCCTAGATAGCTTTCAACACAAAAATATATGTACAGATTATACATCATTGGCTAATTAAAGTTAATTTCCGCAATTTAGTTCCAAATACATATCCAAAAAAATAAATTTTATTACATTTTTGCAGTTTCGATAAAATCCACTGAATTACATATCGAATTAGCCAATCATTAAAAAAAAATCAGTATAAATTTAAAAATATAATGAATATTTTATTAAAACCATTAGTGCGTCATGCTTTTTATTTAATTAGAATAATGCACATAATAAAAATATAATATTAATATGAACCGCTACTACAACTCGTGAAGGATATAGGGTTCAAATGAAGTACTATTTTTAGAACAATGGTAAAAGAAGAAGGAGATATTTTCCTTGTGATGGGCACCAGCTTTATAACGCTAGGTGGAGTCCAGTAGGGCTCCAGAACCCACAGGGTTGACTCTAGCTTAACAGCTACAGTAACAGAATAAATAAGTATCTACTACAGCGGGATTTTAACCAAGGTCGTTACAGTTAGTAGTACATTACCTTATCGATGATGAAAATACCTTTAACCTACACCTTTTAATTTTTTTTTTCTCAAATCAAATGTAATACTATATACCGAAAGAATATACGTTTTTATAATTATTAATACTAAATAAAAACTCATTTTCAATTATAAGGAGAATAAAACTAGTCTAAAACTGGTCTGTCGGAAAACTTTTGAATAAATAAAAAAAAAAATCCAAAAGTGTTTTGATAAACCAAATTAAAAACTAAAAACCAGAATTCAATAATAAGAGGATGTAAACATTAAACATAATGGGCGTAAACTGGGAAAATGATTGATATAAATAAAACAATATGATATAAAGAAATAATACATATACATATTGTACCACTATATTTACAAATAATACATATTTCATTGATATATGTAATTAAGCGCAGTCCTGAAAATTAGAAAAAAAAAAACATGGTATTTTATAACATATTTTTACATTTTTTGTGGTCCTGAAAATGAATAAGATCCAAGAAAAATAATAATGATAAATAAACTTTGGTAAAATCATGTTTGTTTTTTGTATGATTTTATTTATATTATATACGTTGAATACATAAATAATTTATAATGTTAATAAACTCCTTCATATGTAGAAAAAAAAACTTTCCAATATTAAAAATAACTGTTTAAAAAAAAATGTAATCAATATAAATCTGATGAATTAATTATGAAGTATTAAATTGTAGTTATAAATTCAAAACGTAAAAAAATATAATTTTCAACTTTCATATGTTTATTTTAATTATTGTTATTTAATCTAGACTGATTATGAAACTGACAAGGCTGAATACATTTTCAGCTTGCCTAAACCTATACAATACGCCATACACAATACAACCCTGGGACATTGTTCTACCCTTTCATAATGACGCTACAATAAACAATTGTATCTTTGAACCACATTTGAGGAGGGTACGGGGAACATTATATATATATTTTTTTAATTTTAAATCTCAAATAATCGAGAAAAATAGAAAAATTGCTTGTGGTATGTGGCTTCATCCCCCTGAAATCAGTTCTAGATTATTGGGCTCCGCATGGAAACCGCAACTGAAACCACTTCCCTGAACCTCTTGCGAAAACAATTTCCCCTTCCCCATTCCTCTCGTCCAACCAACTGGGGGGTTACAACTGATTAGAACATTCTAGGACCAATCCCGTCGCGTCTTACACGAACCATCACTCTGCCCCAGTTAGTGAATTGTTTTTGAAGCGGTATATTATAAATTACATTGAATGAATATCCTAAAAAAAAAAATTATAAATAAAGTCAGTACTCTCTATTAATTAAAATGTGTTTTAAAAAAATTATTTTTTATCTCATTTTATTTACAAAAGGTCCCTTACTACTCAATATCACATACGTTTTATTTTTTAAAATTAAATTAATATCTGGACTGTTTTATTGTCGTAACAGTATTACTTATTTATAAATTAGGCTATATAGACAGAGTCTAATAAAAGTACGTAATATATTTATTATAGGTTTTTAATTAACTCTTATCTCATTTCTATCTCCATTGTAGAGGAATTTCCCCCTCCCTGACGGCTTCACTACGCTTCGCTAAGGTTTAGCGTATTGGGTCCAGGTAGAATACCGAAGCATAAGAACTTCTCTTTTTATTGAATGGTCAGTCCTTTTAAATTTCATTAGAAAGAGAAAAAGGTTGGAAGGCGTATGAATAATAGATCTCCATTTGCTATTCTGGGGGTTGACAAAAAGGTCCAATAAGCCCACTTACCAAGTTTTTCCTCCGACCATTGCCAGCCGACCAATACCAGTATTGTGTAGAATGCTGTATGCAATGAGGGTGTGAGCCGCAAAACTTGCAACTTTTTTTCTAAATCGAGATGAAAAGAAGATCCCTATAACTATGGCAGACTCATTGATATTGATTATAGTTATAAATAGTTTTCATTTAAGTAATAAAAAACTGAATTCTTAGAATATCAGATTCGATTCCGGTCTGTAGCACATAAATATTTATTCTGTTACTGTAGCCTTAAGTCAATCCGTCAGCCCTTTGGGTTCAGATAGCCCTCCGGGGATTCATCCAGCCTCATGAAGTGGAGTACCCTTAATTGGGGATAAATCTGGTGGTTGAGCGTGAACAAATCACTTCCTTGTACAATTGTTGTTCAAGAAACAGTACTTCCTTACAAAGTACTGAACTACTCAACTTACGTGGGTTTTAGCCGTACAGATCTCCATTTTCAATTCCAATCTTTTTAAGTAAATTTTGTTTTTATAACAGTTATCTCTCATTAATTGTATTCTTCTTATTGGTCAGAATTTTTGATATTACTTCGGAAAGTGTTGGTATCTAATATTTTTTGATGTGGCTTGGCTATATTGTCCTCATTCCAAAAACAATGTTTTTTGTATTATGACTACTATTATCAATACATCAGATATATCTATGTAATATTAATTTATATTATATTGAGATATATTGATATAGAGATTGTTGAATTAATTAGAGACAGTTGAGGCTGAAGGTGGTGGTTGCGGCGAACTGTCGCTAACCCTCGCTTCGGACTCCTGATTATCGATGGATCAGGGCGTTTGACCATGGAATCGTTTGTGGTCCTCCGAGGTCTGTGCTGGGCTAGGAGCGGTCTGTCTACAGAGCTGGAAGTCAATTAATAATAATTGTATTTTATTGTCATTAACTATGAAGTGTTATATAATTCATAAAATTATCTTTAAAACGCTAATAGCTAATAAAAAAGAGAAGTGCTATAGAAAATCATACCCTGATTGTCTTAATTCATCAGTTAAAATTGAACGATTTCTTTTTATTGTCACATTTGCATAATAACTAAGTATTTGCGTGTCAAGTGTTTATTTATGTGTACAGATTAGACTAAAAAAAAAAAAGAAGAAAAAATTTAAATAATAACAACATCAGTAACACAATAAAAAAACACACAAATAAATAAATTACAAAAATTATACCTATAAAAAAATCGATACAATAAAAACGGATTAAATGATAATAGAATAATTTTATGCACCCACACACTTGCATTAACCCGAAATAAATGGGATACAAATATTTTTAGTGAATACATTGATATTATGTATATCGTAAATGATAAATTTAATAAAATTAGGAAGAAAAATTAACCTGCAATTAATAGAAAACATATAACAATATTACGATATCTACTATACTAAACTATATTTTTCTAGCATTTTTTGTGGTCAGCATATTAATTATTAAAAAAAAAAAGGAAAAAATATATGTAAATAAGCATTGATCAGAAATAAATAAAATCGTTTAATAAACGATAATATAGCCTAAAAGAAACAAGTAATAAAAAAGAATTTTATAATTACACATTACTTTTGTCTATGTATACATTATATTATACTTATTAATTTAGTAAATACAGACTAACTGAAAACATTGATTAGAAATAAAACTATGAAAATTTTTAAACATAATCTTATATTAACTAGTAAAAAAATTAATAAATAAAGAGCAGAACCATTCAGAAAAATATAAAAGTAAGAAAAAATACTATAAACCTCAGGCCAATCTATAAACTAGGTCCATGGAGTCAAGAAGTATATTAAAAAATTTTTTTTAAATAATTAACACAGCAATAATTTCTCTACGTTAACTATTGTAATAGGTTTCGTTAGAGTGCCGATCGATATAATAGAGTTGGGTTATTTTTGTTTTATTTTTTATTGGTTAGTAATAATTTTTAGTTGTTACTTACATTTAGCAGTAAGTTACTGCTATTTAGTTAACAACCAAAACCTGAAAATAGCTTGTTCGATTCTTTCAAAGTTTGGATAAAGTCACAAAAAAGTTGAAACCTTGAAAGTGTCAAACTGCTCAAGTAAGACCCAACTTTGATTACTAAATTATTTAGCCCTGAAAGATTTTCGAAACTTTGTTTGATATGATATTTAGATCAACAGTGGAATTTTTGTTGTTCTGTTTTTTGTCCTTTTGGCTTAGAAATTTCTAAAAATCTGATTTTTTTTTTTAACACTCAGTATACATAATTTCCCAGTTTAATTTATTCTGAAAAGTCTATAAATCAATATGAAGTATAGTTCCGTTCATGTTTAAAGTAATTTTAAAAATAAGAGACATTTATTTTTTTTTTCTCACTTTAATGTGTTTTTTTTATTTATTGGGAAGAGGGGAGGTAAAATCGTCTCAACAAATCTGATTGGTTTTTAACATTTTGGACCTCAAAGTGTCTATTTCTAAATCCAATCACTAAAATTATTCATTAAAAACTATCAAAAATCTTTAAAGATATATATAAATCACTGTGCTAAATTACAAGTTAAAAAAAAAATGTATTTATCTAATTAAAAGAACTTATATCACAATTAAAATATTATTATCATAATAATATTGATGTTATCATATTAAAAATCACATTTTTAAAATTATGGTAACAGTTTTATGAATATAATTGGTAGAATAAAAAACTCATATAATGTTTATAATTTAATAATTACCTAGTATAAGACTACCCGTCTAATTGTCAATATAATTAACCTCTTAAAATTATAAACGATAGTACGCATTTTGTAGTTTATTCATCTGTAATTATTTAATTTTTTTACTTTCACTTACGTATATTTAGAATATATAGTAAGGGATGTTATCGTGAATTAGAGTTTGAGTCGAAATTCGAAAATACAGAAATACATGTTTTGAGGTCCCTTGAGTACAGAAAACCTAGTCTAGCTAAATGGTATGTCTGTATGTGCTCAAAAATGAAAAGTCGTGGGAAATTTAAATCGTATATTTAAGGTGGATAGAAGCCTGAGATTTGACAGCAACATTTTAGCTTAAATCGATGAACTGGAAGTCCAACTTTATAGGATAAATTTTTAACATTTTTTTTTTTTATTTTATCCAAAACTACTCTAACAATTTTGATTAAACTCGGTGAATAAATGAGAAATTAAGTAGTTTTTAACAACGAATAAGTTTTATTCTAATTGTAATTGTCTAACAGGGCTTAAATGCCGAATTTTCAAAAAATCTTCCTCCAAAGTAATTTTAATTCTAGCAATTTGAAAAAAAGAAACAGTTCTCATTTTTAACAATAATAAATAATGTAAAGGTACAAAATATTTAAAAAATTTATAAATAACTAAAAGAGAAAAAAGAAATATCCGATTTTAACGGAAAAATCAAAAACACACGATCTTTCCCGATTATTATCAGATGTTTACTACTTTGTCATATTCTTTTTTACTTCTGATATTTCTATTTTCTTTGAAAACTTGTAAATATGTTTATAAACACTAATTACTTTTCTTAGTAATTGTCTTCAATTTAAATTTTTTGTCGCTATATTTTATCAAAAGTTAGCTTTTTTATAATTTATGAGATAATAGAGAGTTTAATTGTTTTGTTTTTTATTCATTTAAACGTTGTACTATTTGGTTTTGATTTTTATAATTGTGATTGTCTCATTTTATTTTTAAAATTATTAGAGTTAGTTTATTATTTCATTATATTTTTTTAATTTATTTATTACACTCTACGAATAGAAGCTAAAAGCTCATTTTTAATGCCATTTAACTTTTCCTAAAATAAATAAGGAATATTATTATTAACATATAAACTACAAATTCTTGTGCAACCAGGAATCATAGACATTTTACACTTAACTATCTCAAGAGCTGTCGTATTATACACATTATCGGTAGTTAAAATTTTAGGGACACGAGGTTGGAGACGGATATTATAGCTCGGGACATTAAGGTGAATGTGTGCCCTCGAAGCCTCGCAGATTATCGGAAGATGTATGAAGGTCGGCTCCTATCGGTGGTTAAGCACTTGAGTAAGTTACTTACCGTCTTCCTCTATGAAGGGTTAGGGACCCTGCTTCCCTTCAAAGGCCTAATTCAGGAAAATACAGCTCCCTAAATCAGATCAGGGTCGGTTCATTCAATTGGCTAATTAAACAGTTTAAACCTTGAATCAAAAGGCACATTATGAAAAGACGTATTAAGGGGGATCTAAAGGTAATTATCAAAGGCTAAGCAATGTAATCCAGTATTTATTTACTTCAAGATTCTAAGCCTATGACAAATGACTTGATACAAAATGTTGGTAACATCAAATTACTAGCTTTATCTTCCTTCCATGCTTATGATTAGTAGACATAGTGCATATGACCAAGTACATCTGATTAAATGAAAAATATTTTATATTTATACGCATAAGCAAAAGCAGCTGTTACTAAAAAAAAAAAAAGTACAAATTAAAAAAAATTAACCAAAAAAAAAATTTTTTTAATAATTTATTTATTGTTATTTATAACTGTATAAGAATATATACAGCAAGTAAATTTGCTGTAGGTGATATAATGACATGATATAAACATGCGCAGAATCTACCCATTGTTAGGATTTTGGACTGTAAGGATTGGATTCGGGAGGAATTTGATGGTTTAGTGGAGCCCCATAGCTCAATTCCGTATGTCCAGATAGGCCTTATAATAGTCATATAGATCAGTCTATTGTAATGGATTGGCAGTTTAGACCGTTTGTCTAGTAAATGTTGTAATAGTTGGAATCGATGAGCTGTCTTCTGTCTTGTATGAGGATTCCATGTCAGTCGTTTATCGAGGTATAGTCCTAAGTAATGGATCTGTTAGACAGGAATAAGTGGGGTATTATTAAAGGATACTTATGGGGCAAGAGGTCATGGGCTTACGACGAAGGGTAAATGTGATTTGGTGGGACTTATTCTAATCCTCCAGTTTTGGCACCATTCTTCAAGGGTGGTAATGTGGGATTAGAGGGTTTGGGATATAATGTAAGGATCATTGTTCACTGACAATAGACATGTGTCATCGGCATATATGGTGAGGATAGTGTTTAGGATGGACTGGGATGTCAGCTGTAAAAACTTTATATAGGATAGGACCATGAATACTACCCTGAGGTACGCCAGGAATAGGGATATAGAGCTCCGAATAAAAAATTATGATTTTTTAAGGTTTTAAAGCAGCCACCATTTTTTATTCTCCCTACCTATACTTGGCAGACACATCAATTTTGACTAGAAATTATACATAGTTTTCATTAAATTAATCAAAAATTTGGGTGAAATAACAGTCTTTTTTCTCCTCTTGGGCTCTTGTAGTATTATTTTTGTTTAGTTTTAAAGACAAAAATTTTTGCTAGTTGAAATTTCTCTTATAATTATAAAGAAACTATTAATTTTTTTAACGGTTATAGATTAATATATTGATTACTCAAAGGAGAGGGTATGTTAAATTATGTTAATTCAATAACTGTAGGAATGGTCAGGGTGTTTGCCAAAAAAATTAGCTCAGAATAGTACAAAGACCATTTTTTATGCACCAAAGTTTCTCCCCATTTTTCAGGGCTTCATCAGGGCTAAAAACAAGATTAAAATATATAT
>NW_027111080.1:839903-885074 GCF_000696795.3 Halyomorpha halys | reverse complement strand
TATATTATAAACAGGGTAGTACTATAAGTTGAAATAAAATTTTATGTAAACTATAGTAGAGATATAAGTCAATGTAAAAAAAAAGTGAAAATTACACAGAAATAAATAACGTAAATTAAAAGAAAATATAAATGAGATTAACTGAATAAAATATAAATACAATAGAAAATCATAAAAATAAAATGCAAAGATGGAGTAATATCGAATAAAGTAATAAATACAAGTAAAAGTAATAAAAAAATCATCAAAAACTAAAAGAGGAAAAGAAATAAGGTAATCGAAAATATATCTAAGAAGAAAAAATAAAACTCGAGAAAAAAGGAAAAAATCAGAATACCAATCTAACTTCTTAAAATAATTTATTTTTAATTTATTCTTATGTTATATAGTTTTATTGTATTCTTTAATTGCTCTTCAGTGTTGATACTCTTTAGCTTCATTTTATTTTTTGTATTGTATATTGCGTTGTGTATGGTACGTGTTATGTTGCAATTCTATCACTCATTACTGTACTTATTGTTAATTAGTATTCTATTCATTAATATTTGTATTCTTTTATAACGATGCGTAGATTGTTAAGTGAGTAAGTACCTTTCTAAACCGCCACCCGGACTATCTTCCTACACTTAATTGCATATAGTTAACCAATTATCATAAAATAGTTCATTAAAGTGAGATATTCCATAAAATGGAAGAATCAAGGGTCATGTAATAATAAGCTAAAAATATTCCTTTCTTCTTCATTAATTTATTATGTTTATTATAATATAAATTAATATTACTGTAATTATTAAGTATTGTTTATGGCAGATTATCAACTTGTTATAGTCTTATTTTACAGTGTTTGTACCTCGGTTTCATTTAATCCTTATGAAACCCTACTAAGTGAGGTGAAACGTTGATTGACAATGAATAGTTTTTGTACAATTTTGTGTTCATTTCTTAACCGCCATCCGGATATCTTCTTGCAATTAATTACTTCCGGTCAAATAGTTTGTTTTATTTTACTTTGTTGAAATGAGATATGCTATCATTTGAGAGATTCCAGGTTTTATTTTGGAATCTTCTTGTAATAAACTTAGAATTTTTTTTTCAATTATTAATTTATTATGTAATAATTAAGTATTGTTTTTGACAGATTATCGGTGTGATATCGGTGTTCTTCATCTGCGTCTCGATCCTCTCGTTCTGCCTGAAGACGCACCCGGACATGCGAGTACCGGTGATCAGGAACATCACGGTGAACACCAGCGACAGCTCCTGGTCTTGGACTTTAGACAAAAACATGACGAATGCTCACATCGCCTTCTTCTACATCGAGTGCCTCTGCAACGCCTGGTTCACTTTCGAATTCTTCGTCCGCTTCATCGCCTGCCCCAATAAGTGCGACTTCATCAAGTCATCCGTCAACATAATCGATTACGTCGCCACCCTCAGCTTCTATATCGATCTCATATTGGCCAAGTTCGCCAAGCACCTCGAGAACGCCGATATCTTAGAATTCTTTTCCATTATCAGGATAATGAGGTTGTTCAAATTGACGAGGCACTCTTCCGGCCTCAAGATACTCATACAAACATTTCGGGCCTCTGCGAAAGAGCTCACTTTATTAGTTTTCTTCCTCGTCCTGGGAATCGTGATATTCGCTTCGCTCGTGTACTACGCGGAGCGGATTCAGGCGAACCCAGACAACAACTTCCACAGTATCCCCTTGGGCCTGTGGTGGGCCCTGGTGACGATGACCACCGTGGGATACGGGGACATGGTCCCCAAGACCTATGTCGGAATGTTCGTGGGTGCGCTGTGTGCCCTCGCGGGTGTACTCACGATAGCACTCCCCGTACCCGTCATCGTCTCCAACTTCGCCATGTACTACTCGCACACTCAGGCGAGAGCGAAGCTGCCGAAGAAGAGGCGGAGGGTCCTGCCCGTGGAGCAGCCTAGGGCCCCGCGGCTACCGGCTCAGACCTGCCCCAACACCCAGGCCCCCCAGGCTATTGCGGCCCAGAACAGGAGGATGAACGCCATCAAAGCCAACCACCCCAAGGACCAACAGCCTCCCAAAATGGGTGAGTATCTCTACAACAATCGTATACTTCATATCAATGCTTAAAGGTTGTTTATCTATTGATTAATTAAAACCAATAGACCAGTTATTTAACTTAGTTTCAGCTAAGTTGTTAAGCTACCTAGTGGTCTCATAATACTTACATGCTCACATCATTAATTACAGGTATAATGTACAATAATCAAATATGGGAAGAAGCATACAATTGAGCCTTCATACATCAATAACCATATCTCTGCATTTTTCTATGACATTTCAGAATTTTCCATTTTCAAGCAAGATATTTACAAAACAATTGAACAAACTAACTAGTGCTGGTTACCAACCTGTAGAAATCTGTGGACCACTCGAAACTGAACCATGTGTGGTCCACCCCCACTCCACGGGCCAAAGGGTCTTGGAAAATAATTTAAAATCAAATTGCTTAAAAGTACATTGTGTATTTACCTGTTATAACCTTTCATCCAACACAGAATATTGGGAAAGACAATTAATAAATTAACTAAACAATAATTTTTCATAAAAAATATGTTAGCTCTAATAGCCTTCCTTTGGTTCTTGGATCAGCAGTTAGGGATATTGACCTTTATTACCAAATCACTATTATAAATAATATATCAAGGTATATGTTAAAACTAAAGAACAGTTTTAAGATAATAACAAAAGAAGAGATATTGGTCAGTCAGTATGAAAGCCTGTTGATGAAGGGCAATTATTGTAATAGTAAACGAACATTTTAATAGTAATAAAAAATACTGTATCAGTATGTCTAATAGGATTTTCAAGATGCTTTATAAAATCTTTAAAAAATTTAATATAATTTTGTTACATAATTAATAAACCAATAAAAAGTAATTAAAAGATGAGTATACATTAAATGAGAAGGAGTGTAGACATAATAAACTGATATTGTTCATCCATTTTTTTTATAATGAAGATTATAATAATAGAAACTAAATCACTACAGGATTAAGTAAGAAAAATATTGTGAATTACATCTAAATTAATTAATTGTAAATTATAACTAAATATTTTATTCGAGGTTAATTATAATAGTGGTATGGCATTAATAGACGTTCAATTATTTTGTAGCTACTCCGTTTGAAAAAGTAAAATTGTAAATTTCTGAAATGTCTCTGAGACAAAATGATAGAACATGGTTACTAAATTAAATTACACAGTTCTCTCCTTAATTTGTTATGAAATATAATTAGAATATTAAACAAGATGTGGAAATTTATTGTCCCATTTATTATGTAATTCAGTTACTATGAATCCTAAATGGTCATTACATAAAAACATTTGACAACCATGTAAGATCTGAATTATATTATAGATTTTATAGTGTAACAAAAATAATAATAAACTATGCCAACTCATAATTAAAATACCACCGATCTATAAGACTGGAAAACTAATCTAGTGCTGCACACACAAGAAGTATTTTTTTTTTTTAATAATTTCCAAGTGTCTTTTGTAATGATCACTACTGAAACATTAACTCAATTCCTTTATTTATTTATTATTAACCACAGTTTTTCATATCGAACATAATTTATAGATATATAAATAAATAAAAAAGTATTAGTCCACGAGTATGTATAATTTTGAAGTTTATTTATTATTGATCAATTTATTTTATTTATTTGTCCTTTTGCATATGGTGAATGCCTTGTTATGTGTGTCTAGTTAATTACATATGTTTTGTTAATATGTCTATATATGTGTTTATGTGTTTGTTGTCATGCTGGAACTGAATTTGTTTTATATGTGCAGTCCAGTTTGCTTTGCCCATTTAAGTGTTGTCAGCATTATTACAATTTATATAATAATTTATTTTTATACATTAAATGTTATATTATGTTCTTTTTCTATAGTTAAAAAAACTACCCTAAATAAATTTCTAAGTATTGTAAACTCTACTTCAAGCTGACTACGTTGAAAAAAAATTTTGGTTCATTTTCATTTTTGATACATTTAATTGTGCCCACCCCTTTTGCCTAAAACTTGCCTTTGTATGATCTTTCTTTCGTTAATTTATTTAGGTCTTCAGTGTGATATTTTCTGCTACCTGTCATGGCTTACATCAATCTAAGCCCAATAACTAACCACGATGTACTGGCAATATTATTTATTCATTAACCATGATTTATAGTTGTCTTTAAGCGGTCTGTAATGAACAGGTAAACTCTAAATTTCAAAAGATCCCCACCTCATCTTTTAAGGATGCATCAAACATAAAACAGGTGTTTTAAAAATTAATACTGGTCTCCTGCAGACTCTTCCTCTATAAAACTTAATTTTTAAATTTTAAAATCTAATTAATTAAACCTATGTTCTTTTTCTGTCATATTGCAGTCTGTTTAATATCTTTGAAAAGATAAATTCTTTCCTTTAACACATGGGTCTGTCAACTTCAAATGATCCAAGTAATGCTGCTTGACTATTTTGTAATCAAATCATTTTTTGTTTGTGGATTTGTACATAATTGCTCTGTCCAAAAATTATAATTTTTATTTTTGTCCTATTTCTTATGACAGCTATTTTAGTTTTACAAAGCACGTTATTTCTTACATTTGTTGAGGTTTATGTTAAATTACTCAGAACTTGTGTAACCTTGGTCGATGAAACAAAAACCGTTTTATTCAACAAAGAACTCTGTCCTAAATTTTAGAAATATTGGGTCCTATAATTTGGTCCAATATCTACTTCAAAGTATAGATAAATCTCAAACATAAAATTTACATTGAAGTATAACCCACAATAGAGGATTTATCTGTAAAAATTTGAGATTTTTAAACTTTTTATTAACAAAGATAAAGCTGCCAATTGGATTATTTTTAATTATCAATTTTTTAAATATAAGGGTTGATATTGTTTTAAATATAGTACATATAAGTAGTTACACACCTGCAAATTATTAAGCCAGTGATTAGATTCCTTCTTGGACTAATATGTCTTCTAAAAACTTGCTAATTTGTAACGATTTGTTGTTTCTTGCTATTTATGAAACAACGTGATCTGTAAAAAAAAAAAGTTTTCCTAGAGCTAAGAAAAAGATAAAAATTTAAAATAATTATTTTTGGATCCTGTTGCAATCGAGGAACCAAAACAAAAAATTACTTCATAATTGGTCAAGCAATAGATTACTTTTTTTCTGGATCACTTGAATCGGACATACCATTACAAACTACCTATAACTTGGATAAGCACCTGTTCACATCTGAAAAATATTTTAAATAGAGCAACGTAAAAAGTTTCCATTTTATTTATTTAAGTTTCTTGAGGGAATATGGGTAGTTTATTTCTGTTTGCAGAGTCGGAGAGACGTCACTCCAATCTGAAGAACAATGAAGCTAAAGGAGTCGACGACTAGTGGGCAGCGATTGAGGTCACTATAATCAGAATTTATCTCCTATTTCACACCCAACCCTCAAATTCTGTTCTCATATCGCTGCTTTACTTTAATAGTGGTACATCTGACAAGAAAGTTTTATTTTTATTTTTTGTTTGATTTATTCCTTACATTGTATCATAGATTGGAGTTACTTTGTAATAAGTCTGTAGGACGACCCAATAAGAGAATGTTATCCCAATCTATGATAAGATGTTTGGAATATATCAAATTCAAAATAAAATTAATACTTTTATTATTGTCACACGTGTCACTATTAAAGCTCAGCAGCGATATGTAGTCTTTACTGAAATAGTTTCATATAACACAAAAATATTCTAATTTTCCTAATTAAGTTCTTTGACGGAAATGGCATATGTGAATGCGGTAGTTTATATTAATATTATTGTAATTCTTTTAGATCTGTAGACATTTACTTTAATTACTTTAACTATAGTAGCCATCACAAAATAAGTTTAGTGGATATATTCACCATGTTGCCATATATAGTCCCAAAATCTAGATAATCAGACCAATTCAGTCTTGAGATCGTCAATAGATGGCAACATTGACCAGCCCATGTTCTCAGTTCTCTCCCATTCCTCTAAATTGTCTGAATAATTAAGTATTTCAAAGAATCGATAATTTTTTATCAATTTATAAAAAATTAAAACTATAAATATGGTTTCTGAAGTATATCTATTTTCAAATAGTTTTTTAAATCAATTATTAACTGTATTATATCTTTATTTATATTCTGGAATTCAAAGCCAAATAATCTCCAAATGATAACACATTTAGTTATTTGATCGTTATTGTTTATTTAGTTTTATATCCGTCAATGTTTTTACTTCATATAAATTATTACATTTACTAGGGTAACAACTATATTTGTATAGTTATAAAGGGTTTATTAATTGATTAAAAAAAATGCATTATGTAGTACATTATTTGCTTATCAGAAGCAATATTGTTGTTAATATTATTACTCAATATTTTGTTAATCTTTAATTTATTAATTAATTTTAGGACTTATATGTCTCAATCTTTCATTATAACTGAACTATTAATTGGTTTTAGAAATCTTTATTTTATTAAGATGATCTTTGAAACAACAGATACATGTTATTTTGTGATGGGTACTATAGTACTTTATGAATTATCACCATCTGATATGTCTTTTATAAAACTTAATTGCTTGATACTTTATTTGAAATTATTTAGCATTTGATTTTTTTTTTTTTAATTTATTAAAGAATATGACAGACAATAAAGAAACTGTGACCCAACTCAGTATTCAGCACTTTGAAAATCTGACTTAATTTTCAGGGATCATGAAAATCCCCAAACTGTGAGCTTCAAGTGAGTCACTGTATGGAATTTCCTATGATAAAGTTAATTTTTCGTCAGCATTGCATAAACATCCTGAAATAAAATACCAGAGATCTTTAAGTATATTGTTAACTAACAGTCTTTGCGACAATGTTCTGTGCCAAAAAGGTTTGTTGTGAAAATTCAGGCATTCTGAACCTTTTTTTTTTTAATTTACAAGAAATAAATCGTTTTCAAACATCGATTCAGGTTATTAGGATTTTTTATTATTTACTCTACAAATGAATAAATTATGGGATTAGAAATTTGAGTTATAAATATTTGTTAATTATTAATCTATAAACCAAACACTTTTTTTACTTCCTTGTTTAGCAATCTCAAAGCTCTTTTTGTTTATCTCTATTTATTCTATCAATACAAGAAATAAGATCAAAGAAAATTCATCACCCTTTCAAATAAACTTAAAATTCTTTTAATGGTTTAAAATTTTCCCTTAATTTAAAATTAAAACCAAATATTAAACTGTACTGGTTGGATTTTTAGTAGCCCTAAATGAATATCTACAGGATTGACTTGTATGTATGATTTTTTATTATTTAAAAATAAAATGTTTGTTAGCATTTTCATAATTAGCTTTTACTATGGTAGATTACTGAGGCATGTTTGAATTTTGATTAAATAATGCCCGTTTGCATGTGTTAATCGTCTGCCTCACAATTTTATCAAATTAGTAGTTAAATTTTTTATTAAAATTTATAGATCTTGATGATCATATTCCATAATGACTGGTTAAGATTGAGTAGAACTCTGTATGACTAAGCATTATACACTGTTAGACTGATAACTAATAGCAGAACTAAGTCTTGTATTACCCTGAGTAAAATGGTATTGTGGGGCTCCTCTTGGTTAAAGCGAGAGACTGTTAGAGAGTTTGGGACTTAAAAAAAACCTCCTTAAACCATCGACCTGATTCATTCAGTCATGTCTCTTAGATAATGGTTGTATAACTCGCCCCCCCTCATAAAAAAAATTTTTTATAATGTCTAAACGGACTGAGACATTAAGTTTATGATGAAATAAACATCAAAATTATTTTGCAATCAAATCTTTATTTACATACTCATAATAGAATTATTTTCAAAAAAACATATAAATTAAAAAATACTTTTTTTTTAGAAAATAGAAAAGAAAAGATCAAAATTAGGTTCAACTTAAAAATGTATTTCTGGTCTCAAAAGAAAATTTGAAATGTACATTCATCAATACCTCATGGCCTTTTTGAAAATTTAATATTCGAAGACTAGAATGACATCAAATGTCATTGAAAAATGACTGGAGAGTAGACATAAAAAGATCTGGAATCTTTTAAATTTGTTTATGGTTTCGTATAAGTTTTGAATCTTGCCATTTATGTTACGCTGATTAAGAGTTCATAATGAGATTTTAGTAGTTATCTGTAGCAGACTTTATATGGTAACAAAAACTTTAAATCGACAGATTCATTTGTGATTCACTGCTCAGGAATTTTATTTTTTGGCCATTAAATATTGTAAAATTTTAAAAACTCGTAACAATGAATCTAATAGGGCAACTTAAGTTTTATAATCAGCCTGACTCACTTGAAACTTATGGTTATTGGAAATTTCTTGGGCCTCTGAATCAAAAGCTAGATTTTCAAGAAGCACATTGCATTGAGTTGGGTGTAGCTGAATAACAGTGTCAGAGCATAAAAATGTGGGTAATGGAAATGTTAATTTTTTATTTTTGGAAGAGTGATGTAGGTACTACCACTTAGCAGCACTATAACCCTGGCTTCCTCCAGCTATGCACCCCTGTTCCTGGCCACCGCCATCCAGTTTAAGACTCAGATATTCTCTGGCATCATTGGTCACACGATCTGCCCACTATTGCCTTCATCTCCCCACTATATGATGACTAAAAAGAGGTTCAGTAGGAATCATCTTAGGAGGTATATAAGTCAGCCATTCATGTCATACCCATATGAGCCTTCAAAGCTTGATGAAATGGAATATAATCAGTTCACATCCTATTTCATTGTGTAAGATTTCAGGATTATTTAATTTTAGAGCAATCAACTCTCCCTGCGTACTCTAATATGCTTGTGAGACCACCACTTTTGCAGTTGCATACTCGCACCCAGGGCAACTACCTGGGAAAGGTGCTTCTACAATGTGTACTATTGATGGTTGTCTATATTGCGGAGATGTGTACTGTGCTGTATAAAGTGTATTGTGTGTCAGTATCAGTGTTGTATAGAGTGTATAGTTTTTTTCTTTCTCTTCCTAGCATTGCTGCAATAGGGTAGGGTGTATAGAGTTATAGTACAGAGAGATTGTATCGTATTAGTTTCAGCATAATATATTTAATATTTGAATAAAATTATACAGAATTCAAAGTATTTGGACACCGAATTGGATCCAAAATTTAGAATATCTAAAATTTGACTATAAATTCATGTTTAACCCAAAAACGACTGGATTAGGAATTTCATGAAAATCAAAGCATGCTTGTTTATTTTCATTAAATTTGGTGGCATTTGACTCTATGCTAGAAGTGTCATATATTTTTGAAAACATTGGTTTATTTATAAAACTATATATTTTGACTGAAATATTTTTTTAGATTGAACCTAATTTTGAACAGGATCAGAATTAACACAGTTTGTACAATATTTATTTTATCACTTGTCATACAACATCCCTAGTAAAGAATTATATCAATCAAACTCAGTACAAACAGTGTTATACATTATTTAATCCATTAATTGATATGATATAACATATTATAAAATAATGTATTATTTTAAAACAGACATAAGATAAAAATATAACATAAACAAATATAGTAATTTAATAAAATTATCAACATTTACATATTATGTTAAATTATCCAATTTATTGATCATACATATGATTTTTGTGTATTACTCGTTACTTGCATATTGTTTTAATTTTAAATAAATTAAATAATTTTCTAAATTATCAAAGGAATAGATTAATTTAGAATTTTTTGAGCTACTGTTCATTTTAACTATTGTAATATGTTTTTTTAATTTGATGATTTCCTTATGTATTATTTATTACTACTGAAACAATTAAAACAGTCAGCTTCTACTGAAATTGAAGTGGTATTTTGTTCTTCATATCTATGAGAGGTATTATTCAACATATAATAATTTTATATACTTTATCGCTTATTTATAGAAACATTTTTTAACAATTTTTATGTTTGTACTTAATAGTCAGCAGGTTTTACACAATTATCCCATAAATATAAAATAGTAACAATAATAAATTTTCAAAGGGAAAATTTTTTTGAAAAATAGTGGTTATTCTACATAATTTAATATTAACTTTATTTAAACTTTTCTAGAATATTATTTTTTTAATAATATGCATGTTTTTTTTATCTTGTTTAAAACAGTGAGTCAACATTGTCTTGATAATTATTTTATGAAGCAAAAAAAATAAATAAAATAATAATAAAAATTAATAATTTGATTGAATTAGTTCTTCTTTGGCAGTGTGCACTTGTAATTACTGAAAAGGAACTGAACTAACCCGAATTACTGACTAGTTTACTTAGTAAATCTCAGACAAGTCCGCAACACATTCTGTCCCACTGTATTACACATAGAGTGACTCAATGTAAACTAGTCGTTTAATTTGCCTGATCAGTTCCTTTACAGTACCTCTGTGTGCATACGGACTTAATATTTGATTTTTGAAATTAATATTTGGTTTATTTGAATCAATTTTATTTTAAAAGAAGATGGTCTGTATTACAGTCAAGAGAGAAAAAAAAAATAGTTTCAACTATTTTTCAAAATTTTTCTTGTTTGTGATCTAGAACGCCTTTTAATTTACATAGTCTATGATATGATTTTATTCTAAAAGGTTAAAGAAACTGTTATTCCGAACAATAAAATCTTGGTATTAAAATTTTTATTTCAACATTTTGACCTTATATAGGCTATTCTTAAGATTAAAACGATAATTTTTAACATAAGATAATTTAAATAATTATAAAAAAAAAAGTTTTATATCAAGTAAAATACTTTCTATGCATATGTACACATTTATATGTGTATAAATATGTACAAAATGTGTAATAATATGATATTTAATTTTAAATATCATATTACTACATAGTCTTTAGGTTTTTAAATGAAATATAATTTATATAAATTTATAAGAATAAACCCGGAAATTTAAGATAGATATTAAAAAAATCAATGCAATTATCTGTCGTTTCATATAAATGTATAGGACAAAGTTTTACTAATTATTTATCAGATTGAAGCTATAATTAATGAGTGTTGTTGTTTTTATTATTTTCAGTTGCTATGACGATGACTTTGAATCCAAACGGGGTTGGTGTGAAGGCTGAATCAGTCAAACCAGCTGCAGAAGCCTCCTCTTCGAGTAAATTAGCCAAGTCTCCACAATAAACGAACCAGTGCAAATGATATAATGATATTTAAAATTGAACGGAGAGGTGGACTGTACAAGGTTTACTTTCCTATTATATGTCAATGCACAGACATTTTAATATTTTCAAAACATAATTGCTCATATTTAAATGATCAGGTTAAAAAAAAAAGAAGTTATACTTGAAAGTGTAATAGATTGTAAAATAGTAGTGAAATTTTTTTTGTACCTCGTATATTTGGATAGTTTTTTTTAACATAATTTTTATAGAAAATTCCATAAAATAGTTATAAATAACAAATAAATATTTGTGTTATTTTCTATTTTTAAAAATATAAATTAAAAAAAAATATATATATATATGTGTTATTTAGCTTTCAGAGACTAATAATAATAATATAAAGGTTATTAGCTATATAATTGATTTTCTTTTCTTTTTTTTTTTTTTTAAATAGTGAATTCTATCAGAAATAGGAATTAGAAATATTCTGTGATTTTTTAAACACGTGGTATTTTTTCTTGTTTTTAATTTTTCTAGATCTCATTATTTCTTAATAATGTAATTAAAACTATATTAACGGGTTAAAAATTATTAAAATTTTTTAAACTGTTTTATTTGGTTTGAAAAACTACTGTCTGCTACTGATTGTTTTATTGGTTAATCATTCTTTACAGTTTATCTTAAAGAAACTTAACCTAAACTAGTTTATGAGAAATAAAAACATTCATACTGCTGTGAACTTGACGATTAAACAGATATTAAGGCTATTATTTTGTAATTTTTATATTTTATTATTATTAAAATGCAAACAATTTTTAAAAAATGAGTAGTTACATTTCTCTTTAAGTCCAAAACATAGATATTTTAAGAATGAATAAAAATGTATCATTGTTAAATTTTTATTACAAATATCAAGTTTTGTTCACAATTTGTAGTATTTAGTATTTACTATAGATTATTGCCAAAAGGCTGGGTCGCCGAAAAAATAGTAAAACCATTCAATACTAATTATGGTCCAACCAAACAAGAGAGATCTTTCTGGTCTGAGGTTTACGGGATAATGTGTTTTTATTTACATTAGTATTTTTATTAAAAAAAAAAAAAACTCTTCTATTTTTATTTTTTTCTTTGTTTAAGCATTTAAAACATAAAATTACATGACAAAGTGGAGCACGGAGTGGTATTTTAAGTGACCTAGAGAAAATAAAGGATAAAAAATGTACTTAATAATAATGTAATATATGAACAGCCTCTAAAAATTTGGAGAATGAATTTTGTAGGTAATCATTTATCTTTATTGTTTTATTGGTAATTGATTGATAATTTAGGTAATTATTTGTCATATTAAAAAAAATTTCACTTATAAATATTTATTATGGATTAATAAAGTTGGATAATAATTGCAACATTATTATGCAAAGAAAGATAATTGTTGGAACATTTACTTACTAGAATAATTGATAAGTATTGGTAAACACTGTTCCCGAAGAATCCAGTAAAACCAACAATCAGATAATTTTACCAGAGCCCTAATATTGCGGTATTGATTAGTTATAATTTTCTTATTAAAAATATGTAAATAAATACAAAATAATCAAATACAAAGAGCTATAAGTAGAATTTTTGAGTATTCCCTTCCTCAATATACTAAGAAATGTCTTTCTTGTTTGGCAGAACCATACATTACCATTAATGCCTGCTTAATAATTGAGTGGTTTTTTGATTATTTAAAATACATTTGCATAAAAATATATATATGTACTTTAAAAACATTATGTTAAAATTTATATATTAAAATAAGTGCCTGCTGGGATGAAGTTGCTTATAAAAGCCCTTAGTGATTTAGAATTGGACCAAAGATTAACGAGGGAGTATACATTATTGACCGTTAAATAGTGTAAATGTTGATGTGTAACCTTTCTATTTGTCTCGAATACCTATTTTTATTGTACATAATAAGTCAAGCTATATTTCTTTACATTAAAGTTTTGACAAAAGTAAGTTTATTGTAATATATAATTAGTTATTAAGACAAGATATAAGGTTAGAGTAGAATTCTCTACTTGAGTTGTTTATTTATTTATGTTTTTTTTTTTTTATAGATGGAATATATTTTTTATTGTGAAACAACTTTGTACAGTTCAACCTCTGAAGCATAGATAACAAGAATTAACGAGTGTGCATGTCCTCAGCTGAAGTACCCTTTCACTTTCTGTAAAGCAAGAGTTGTTTAAAGGCTATATTTTATCATAATGAAACATTAAAGAAATGATCAATGAAGTTCATTCAGGGAAAGTAGGTAATAATGATTGTAACTATATCATTGGTTAGGTTTTAAAAACTCAAAAATCTCAAACTGACCAAAAACAAAAACAAAAAAAAAATTATTTTTTTTTTTATAGACTAGAATGGTGTGATGAGGGTAAGTTTCAGGTCTAGCTTTTTCTTCTAATGACCAGAGGGAATCATGTTCTAAAACTCTTTATTCTATACTGCTATAGGAACATTTGTATATTCCAAGCACAATAGATTCGGTCTAGCACAACCTTCTTCTGTAGATATCTTCACTTTTGGTGCACTCCAAAAATCATTTTTATAAAATGTGAAAATAAAAAATAATAATTACAAGTATATATATGATAAAGTTTCTATATTGTAAGTTATTACCTATATATTTAAAAAATATATATATAAATATATACGTTTAAAATTATAAGTTATAGTTTTAAAATGTATTAAAGGACGTTGTTAATAAAATGCTTAAATGGAAATTTAATTTTAGTGAGAAAGACTATAAAAAAAAAAAATTTTTGTAGATGAAAATAAAATTCACTGCAAATTTATTCCAATAAGGTAAATAAGTCCTAATGACGATTTTTTAAATATATCATAACAACTAATGGGTTCAGGGGCTTAAAGCACTTAAACATTGTTATGCTGTTGTTGTATTTTACTGTACATATAATAAATTTCCTGTACTCATTGGTAAGCTGTTGAATCGAACAGAAATAATATATATTATATTTCCTTCCAAATGATAACTCCTAATTCAATATATATCGCCATAAATAGATTAATTAACATTATGTTATAAATCTATCTTGATGTGGTCCAACTTGAAATATCCAACTTTTAAACTAACATCTAAAAATTTCAGTATTTTATTAGAATAATTATTAAAAAAAAAAATTAAAATAAAAACTGACTATTTTCAATTATTTTTTATTTAAACATAATAATAATGATTGTTATATAATATAATTAAATAATAATAATAGTTATTATAAACGGTCGATGGATGACTTTGGTAATGAAAATTGGCTTTAAAAATGTGCTATATATTCTAATGCAGGGATGGCCAACCTATTATTAATGCATTATTACGCTTTATCAGTCATACTGATAAGCCAATAAAAGTATTATAAATCTGAAAAATTAACTTAAATAGTTGTGTCAAAATACTAAAAAATTTAAATTCAAAATTTATAAATTTGTTATTAATCAATGCAAAATTTAGAAATTTGTTATTAATCTTTTCAAAATTTATAATTAATGAAATGTTGTGCTGATTTTATTTTATATCTATAACCATACAAAGTGAAAACCAATCAAGCTGGTTTTATTTTAATCTGGTGCAGAATTTGGTCATAGTTTGTTTATAGTATCAAGTCCTTTTTATACCCGACTATCATCATTTTGAGTTCTCTGTGGGTCTGATACTTTCACACATTGAGAACACTATAACATGATCCATTATTTGACTTTTTTTATCCTGTCAAGTGAAGATTTATGTGGTGATATCATGGTCACCTTATTATTGCTTTAATCACTGCAGAAAAAATAATAAAAATAATATCACAAATAAAAGAACTATTCAACTGTATATTCTACAATATAATAAAACATTTACTGATAGTGTTCCAGCGTTAAATTTTCAAAACACTGAAATTATAAAAGCTCAATCTTCTACTGATGATGTAAGAAATTATTTAGCAAAATACTCTGTCTTCACTCATGCTCCCTTTCATGGAAGTGAAACTATATTATTTAGAAAGTTCAGATTCACATTAGTCTATAATATGCTATAAATGAATTTTAATCATTATTAAAATTACAAATTCGCAACAAATCATGTTAGGTATAATAAATATCATAAAACATAAATTCAATGTCGATTTTTCAGATTATATTTGTGCATTAAATCAAATTATTTGAATGTAGCTTCATGTACATTTATATATTATGTTCAGTTAAACTAAGTCATTTAGTTATTATTTTGACAAAGAAATTGTTTTAGCTTAATTGAAAAACTTGTTCAGCATTTTTCATATTTAATGTTTGCCGATCGAAATGAAAATAAAATGAGATGACTGATAAAAATTTAAAATGAAAGGAAAAATACTCTATATTTCACATATTTGAAGAAATTTAAGAGATTTAATTGACAGATGATCGTTCTGTTGAGTCACATGAGATTTATAGAATGCGTTTTGAACAGGCATCTCCTGCAAGTGGCATGCTTTAAAAAAACAATGGGAGTAATGTTTTGATGAAGTTTCTGTTCTTTTTACTAAATATATTTTGACCAATTAAAAAAATATTTAA
Source organism: Halyomorpha halys (assembly GCF_000696795.3). Lineage (NCBI taxonomy): Eukaryota > Metazoa > Arthropoda > Insecta > Hemiptera > Pentatomidae > Halyomorpha > Halyomorpha halys. Next base: position 869,223 of record NW_027111080.1, on the reverse strand, counting down.
ATTTTTGGTATTGTTCAGGTTAACTTCCACAGATAGTCTCGTATCATATTATTTTATTCATGCATACTGCGAGAGCTTTCGGTGTTCAGCACCATATTCACCTTTCCTTAACAATAATAATAAATTATCACATCACAATTATAATTATAATTTTATATCCGATCTGGTTCATCATAATTTCTTTATATTTATTTTGATTTATTATTTGATCCAACTTACTCATGGTAGGAAAAACATCATCAACTACATACTAAACACTACATACACATCCCTGGCGTAATCTATGTCGCAAACTCAAATGTCCTGAATGATATTTCCAATTAATGTATTTCATCAAAATTATTGCAATCTATTTTATTTTTCAACCATCATGCATTTTATTATTTGAAATGATATTTGAACAATGTTTAAGGGGTATATTGGCTGCTTCTTGTTTTGAGTCAAGCACTTTTTCTCCATTTATTGCTATGTAAATTGACTCATTACAACAAAACAATAAAAAAAAATGATTGTGTAATCTAGTAATATAAGAAATAAATTTTATTCGAGATCATATCTATTAGTCATATTTTAAAAAAGGAAAAAACTTTATGCATGAATATTGAAGGTTGGCCATTCCTAACCTAAAGTATCAGCGTTTTGTATTTAGTTTTACAAAAATCACTTAGCTATGTTCAATTTTTACCATCAATTTTAAATTAGGGATCCTGTATATTCCTCAATAAATATAAATTCTCAGAAAAAAAAAATATATATAGTGTAGATTTCATAAAACAATTGATTAAATAGTTAATAATTTTGTCACAAGTGCAGTCGAACTTCGCTCAGACGGGCACCTTTAGGGAAGATGTCCCATTAACAACTAAGTAGAGGAAGAGTGAAAAAACGTAATTTGGGCTTTAAGTCAATGGGATATAAATATAGTACACATTTATACAATTTATTTCATTTTTTAATATGGTAATACAATATTAGTTTTTCCTCTCAAGAAGTATGCCTGTTTCTCATCATATATTTCTATTGTCGGATAATTTCTGAGCATTGTTGTGATTAAAAATAAAATAAAGAAAGCAGAGAAAAATATAATCAAAGTTAACAAATATTTGAACGTAGTACCTTCAATCAAATTTTAATTTTTTTTATTTAAGAAGTTCGACTGTATTTGATAAAAAAATAAATAAATATTTAATACAGATGGAAAGTCAAGAGCATTTACATTATTAAAAAGCTTTAATGAACAATAAAATGTTTGTTTTGTAATATTTAGGGTAAACTGAATTTTATACAATAACTTTGTATAAGTAGATATCTGAATCTCAAATTGACATGTGTAAATGATAAGTGTAAAGGTTGTTAAGTCATTACCCATTAAAAAGTTTTATTTTTTAGGAAACTTTAACAAGTTTGTTTTATTTAATAATAGATTTTTAATTGGAAGAAATATATAGTAAAAAGTATTTTTTATGAAAAAAGAAAAGAAAAAAAATTTTTTTGACTTGGCTTCCTTTATTATTATTATTATTTTTTACAATATAAAGTTGTCGAGGAACATATCAGGATAAGTTTAAAATTATTGTATAACACTAATATTTTAATTGCAACATACGTATATTTTATTAAAACTAAAAATATACATTGATAATGAAGTGTGGTTGTTAACTTCCTTTTACATTTTGATGTATAACTTTTAATAAAGATTTATCTTATTAAAATGTTAAAACAAATTTTCATCCTAAAAATGTGTGTAGCTTTTTTGATATTGCATACTTTCAGATTGTAACATTATTTTCTTACATTAGTCTTTTTCATATAATTGTAAATGCATTGTCACTTTCAACTGGTTTATCCAAGTCTAACATAAAATAATTTTGAAAAAATTAAATTATTGAAATTGGTTGGCTAAATATATTTGAACACTATAATTATTAACTTGATTATTTTACAAAATGAACTATTTATTAGGAAGTTTATCATTTCTCAAGCATTATCAAGATACAAGCTCAAAGTTAATTCATTTTTTGAATGCAAGCCTTATGAAATAATTGGTGAGTCTTTTAACTTCAACTGTCATTATCTGAAACACTTTATTAATGCAGATAGAAAGCGACACTAAAGAATTTGAGATGAGATACGGATAATAGAATATTGATTTCAATATCAATATGACATATCCACACATAAACTGTAATATCTTGTAGGTATGAAAAATCTGTAGTGTAAAGTAATCTATCACTTAGATCTATCATTTAGAACTAAAATAAAACAAAGTTTGGACTGGGGGATTATATAAAGAAAAAGAAAAGTTAAAAAAGGCTCTTATGTTAAAATATTGCATGATCCTTCTCTAGATGACAGAAAATTATCCAGAAAACGAGGAAGCAACAATCAACTTTGTTGTTAACCCAGGCTTTGATCTTCCTGATGAATTTACACTATACTCATGATCACCAAAAGGTAAAACCAATAAATGTCTTCTTTTTTTTTTTTTTTGTTAAATAAATATATTAAAACAGAACATACTTTTATTTGTTTAATTTATTTATAAGATTGAGAAAATTGGTGTTATTTAAAAAAAAAATTATCACCAAATAATCATTCCCCCTTCATTTTAGTATAAATAAACTATCTACCACTTGCAATAAAAATGAATTAAATACTTTGTATGATAAACTAAAATACCCATTTTTAATACATAAAATACTATTTATAATAATAAAACAAAAATTTATGTTATTAAAGGAAAAAATTATTGCCAAATAATCATTTTATCCTCTTTTAGGTTTCAATAAATGGTCTACTTTTAATGATTAATGTCTACCATGTATAATAAACTTAATAAAATGCCATTTATAGTAAATAAAACCCATTTTGATCAATCAGCATTTATGATGAAATATAATTTATATTATCAAAGAAAAAATTTAAATTAATACTAAATAATCATTACACATTCTTTTTAGTTTAAATGAAGTGTCTACCGCTTGCTCAGATCATTTAAACAACAAAAAAATGTATGTTTAACTTTATTATTAACATATTTCTTCAGCTCAGTACATCCCTGTTTCTCATAATTGGACCCAGCCGAATTAAGGTTGTATTTACTTGGGATATTCACTTTTGAATACCTTCTTCTACATCTACTAGACTCACTGTGGATGAATTCTTGATCCTTCATAAGTTATCCTTATCGTAGTGATTCTTAAGTAGTAGGTACACACTCGATTATTCCTAGTTTTCTTTTACTTCTCTTCTATATTGAAGATAACAAGCAACAATAATGATAAAAGGAAATATCCTTAATGATCCGCAGACACCTTGAAGTTATCCTTGTGAAGAAAATTTTATTTACTTTGTACAATTAATTTACAATACTCGATTTGTATGAATGTTAGAACATTTTGTCATTTTTATTCTAAACTTAAAATTTTAAAGGATTGTAAAACTGTACTTATATAAGTTTTAAAAATTAGTGGACACACCACGCATATTTGGCTTTTCAAACAATTTAAGAGCAATACTGTAAAGGAATTTCCAATGTACAATTAAATTTTAAAGTTGATGATCTTCAAATTTTAATAATTAGTAGACTCACTCTGTTTTCATACTACACTTATTTGGCTTATATAGTAACCTAGAAAATAATATAAGAGTAATAATGAAAGGGATCTTCAATTTAAATAAAGCACACATATCTAGAGATATATGTTTGTTAAAAATAACATCAAACAAGTTGAAAATACAGTTTTGATATTTCTATCTAATCAAACATAATTTAAATAAATGAGGACAGTTTTTCACATTCATATTAAAACAAAAAACTGTAAAAAATTACTAATAGTTTATTATTTTAGATAAAAACTCCAAATATACCTAACTTGAATATATTTGTGTGTTAGTTTTGAAAGGGCGTTTAACAGCCTGGTCATCAATGCTCGTACCTGAATATGTAATTTCAAACAACTTTTCGTTTCTGAGCGTGGCTCACATTCACACACTCACCATTTTGCAAAACTTGGTATATGGACTTAGGAAACCTTAAAACATGTTTTTAAATTGAAAACTCAGGTTAAAAATTAAAATATTTCCGCTTATAGTATATAGGGAAGTGAAAGCAAAAAGTAATGCTCATCATTATTTATTTATTTATACAGGACAAGTTTTTTGCCTATAGATTTATAAACACTCAGATTATGTATTGAATATATATAAATATATATCCTTCAAATATGTATAACAAGTATAGCTATGTTAATCGACATAAATTGTCTTCAATTTTTCCCTATAAAACAGATTAATAGCGTAGTAGTAAAATCAGAACTAAATTGTCATGTTATTGTTATTTATCCTTATAACAATATAATACATACTCATAGAAAGAAGGAATTATTTTGTCACAGTGTAAATCATTAACACAATGATTCATGGAAAAAGCCTAACTCGCTTAATCTATATATGTAAATGGTTAATTTTTAGTTATAAAACTAATTTACAACTTAGAACTATAATCAGGGTTAAATTTTTATATTATTTGAAGTTTTTAACAAATCTTTTATAATAATGCAACATAGACTCATAGAAAGGTGGAATCATTTTATCATAGTCAAAGTTAAACAATAATATATTTTAAATAGCGATATTTTATTGTTATTTTACTATTTCACAGTTTATTAGGTTAATAAGAGCATAAAGGTATGTATAATTATCATTGATAGTAAATAATAACTAATTATGAACACGCTTAAATAAATATAATCGAAAAAAATATACACCATTTCAATTCCTATCAATAAAACGAGAAAAAAAATTACGATAATACAGCTGGAAAATATTTATAATGGTAGTTCAACTAACTGTTTAAAGATAGCAGCACAAATCAAGAAAGTACAAAATAGTAGTTTAAATAACCGCCGCAAGAGGCCAGCACCATCCAAGCAGCTATTTCCGAAGTCTAACAAGAAAATTTTTGATTTGTATTAGGATATTAGGAGATCACAGGAGCTCAACTATTCGGTGAGACCCTAGGGTCGGTCTTTTTGAGTGAGCTCCTGTATCTTCCTAATATCCTAATACTAAATTAAAAAAATTCTGCTAGACTTCGTAAATGGCTGCTTGGATGGTGCTGGCCTCTTGCGGCGGTTGTTGAAACTACTATTTTGTTTCTTCCTTGATTGGTGCTGCCATCTCTGAACGGCTAGTTGAACTACTACAATAAATATTTTAGTTGTATTTCGTCTTGGAATACGGCTGTTCGAAGGTGCTTATCTTGAAAGTTGATAATTAGAGCTATTATTTTCTACCTTTATTGGTTTGTGTTGTGGTTGCTTTTTTCAGGCAATTAGCAGAACTATTATTTTAATATAATTAAAATCCTGAATTTACATTTTCTTGTTTCATTGATCGGAATTAAAAATTGTGCATATTTTTTTAAGTGTGTTTTAAATTACTTATTATTGAATTAATTATTTATTTTATTAGGTTGTGATAAAGAATGTGAACTGCAATGAATTGAATTCAGATAGAATAATAATGTTTTGGAACATTATTAATTATAAAATGAGATAGTACACACAACTGACTGGACTGCTTACTGAAGTAGAAGAAATACTATTTTCTGTCGTTATTCTGTGCATTTCATTATTATATTTGACAGAATTAGTTGTACTTTATCCTATTCTTATAGTTTTTTATGTTGTACTGATCATTTGTTTTAGTTATTTTAACTTATTATTATTATTATTTAACTATTAATTAGAATAGTAATATTTCAGAAAAAATAATATAGAAGAAGTAAAGTTGCAGAATGTAATGGAGAATAAGAAAAAACACATAAACAGAAGTTCTAACAGGAGTTTGACTTTTAAACATGCAGATCCATGCACAGCACAATCCTCTTCTTCGCCAGTATGATAAATGTGTTTAAGTCACCACTATTGTTATTAAATAGTTAGTTTTTAAATTTCACTTTACCTATATATGAGCCTTTCAATCAACAAGATGACTTGCTCAACCTTTGAAATTCCTAGACACACACATATTTCTGACTAATGTAGTAACATGGCAAATAATGTTGGGGGTATTCAATTTCTTTTAAAAATCACACATACACATATATATAGATATATATTTGTTGAGAATAACATGTATATACAGTCTTGATATTTCTACTTAATCAATTGAAATAAGTAAGGATAGTTTACCACATTCATATTAAAAAAAAAAATTTACAAAAAAAATAATAGTGTAGCACTATAGATAAGATCTCATCAAATACAAATTCAATACCGATCCAAATCAATAATCGGATGAAAATATATAATACAATGATATCACAAGGTAAACATAGGTCAGGTAGAGGAAAACTAAAACAAAGAAAAACAGACAATATTTTTGAAAACAAGACATGGGTGGTCACATGAACATGTCTCCAAAACCGGGGGGTGGGAACTCGTCTGAGCCAGGAGGCCTGCGTGGGCGAGGCATTCCAGTAGGTGGTCCAAATGGATCGAATCTTGCACCAGGAGGAACAGAACCCCTATTACAAAAAATAAATATTGGTTTGAACTTATTAACACTAAGTACAAAAATATAATTTGAATTATATGGATAGAGCACATATCATGACTCTTAATTCCGAAACCTCATAATTACATATTTTTCACACTGCAGCTAAAGGTTTTGGAATCAAAGTCGCGATATATTGACTTAATTTATGTGTATGTATATATTTATATGTTTAAATGTGTTAAAAATATATAAACTAAATTTACTGCTATTTATGGTCAATTGAGTACTTTAATCTGGTAATTTAATTCACTTTTAGGCTAGCCGCACACTGGCAACTTTAGTCAAGCAACTTTCTAATTACAAAAAGAAATTATAAATAGAACAAATTATTTCTTATTAGAACATTCACATGGGCAATTATTAATTTGCGACAACTAAACAATTACAACATTTATTTTTCTCTACCTTGAAGATCACAAACAAATGCATGCAGTATCGACCAAAACTATTTTGAAACTGAAGTTAAGCAGCTATTCAGTTGCCAGTGGGCGCTTTGAACAACAGCAGGCAACTTTCAACCGACCATATTTTTAAATCACCGACACTAAAAAGTTGCCATTATGCAGATAGGCTTAGTCACTAATATTTCAGGTAATATAGGATAAGATAAATTTTGAAAATATTGACCCACAGAAGAGAATACAAAAAGACCTGAATATAGGGAGTATTATAAAATATTTTTCAGACTTTTCAGGTTTTGCACATCATTTTTAGAAAAATTCCAGGTCATCAACATATTTTTATCCACGCATGTGTATATAAATATATATATATTTTTATGTTTTTCTTACTGATTATAAAGTTATTTATTTATAAACTATTTATTTATAAACTATTTATATTAAGAAAAATTAAAATAATTTAAGAAAAAACGTGAATTTCAAGATATTTAACTGTAATGTTTACAGAGTTACAGGAATTATTCAGATATAAAGAGAAATAGGTGTAATTAAATACCTTGCCCTAATATTAAACATAGAATAATATAAATACATAAATATGTTACTTTGACAAGATCATTTTAATTATAACTAAAGCTAGTGAATTATACTTGAAATAAATGTATGTACTTCATGATCAATGCTACTCATTTAGTTTAATCATCAACCTTTCCAAAGCACCCACTCACTTGTAAACATTTTGAATTCATTCAAATCAACATTACTTATTTAGATGAGTTCTACAAATTTTATTGTATACAATTTTTATATTATCACAAAAATTGAGAAGTTAAATATCCAAAGACATGATAACAACTTAGCCGAACATTCAACGACCTCCAAAAAACTGAAACAAGCTGTCAATGGTTCAAAGGCATCTCAAATACTGAACAACTTCCTCTCCAAAACCAGTCTTTTTCATCACTTCCTGCCCTATCCAATGATTTATCTACCAGACCTGATTATATGATAATTTTTGTACCTTATTTTTACCATTTAGCATTGGAATATTATTTAGCTTAAACATTATGACCTCCAAATTGTTTGAAAACCTTCAGTTTAATTATATAAGTGAATGAGTAGAAGATGGTTGGGGGTGCGGTCAATGAAACACAAATAAGTATGACTAACTTATTTTAATGTGCCGACATTAAAATAAGTTAGTCATACTTATTTGTGTTTCATTGACCGCACCCCCAACCATCTTCTACTCATTTATCATCCACGGTCAACTATCTCTCATAATTATATAAGTGAATGTTTTGGATTCCTTTAACTGTGACTTAGATCTATTTAAAAATCAAAAACTAAAGTAACATACTGATGCTCGAAATTCCTAGAATACTTAAAGGTTGTTTAAATGCATTCAAACAAGTTATTTACATATGCAATTTATGTAAGAGTATTTTAATACGTATAATAATCAATTTTATAAAGGAATTACACCTATTAATTGTAAATAATTACCAAATTAAAATTATAACACAAATTTTAAACTTTTATATTTCTTTTTATTTCAAACTAATTAATAATACAAAATATTTAAGAGAATAATAGTCTAATCTGGTACAACATTTTCCTTTTTTGTTTTTTTAAAAAATACAATATAATATTTATAATTTGTGATGTAATATTCTACAATAAATATTCAATAACATACAGATAGATTGATTGAAACCAACTCTTAGGATGAAACATCATAAAATCCAAATCCAACAGAGGGTAGGATAGAATTAAATTTGATATTTTAGATCTACTAATATAATAAAAGAATATACAATTATTTACCTTGGCAATGGTGGCCCGGGTAATCCAGCAGATGGGTCAAATAATCCACCACCAGGTTGATTATTAAAAGGATTAAATATCATACCACCTCCTCCACGACCAAGCGGGTCAAGATCGGACTGTCCGACACGAAGTGGATCTCTCTCAGGATCTGCCCTGCAAGATCAAAAACAATACATACATTAGGTTAAATAAAGAGATTAAGGATAATTCCTATTATTACAAATGCATATAAATTAACAAATGTTTTTTAAATAATTTGTTTTTACTGAACTATGGCATAACTACAAGGATGATAATTTCCATTCGTCCATTAGTATATATTACACGATTTTTGAACGAACGGCTCAACTGATTTTCAAATTTCATGGATCAAATTATTCAGTGAGATTCCATTAATGTTTTCAAAAATTTGGATTCCAAATACTAAAAAAATTGTTTTATAAAATGAATTTAGCCTTGTTGGGGCAAGGGCTTTTCATAAATGAAAATATACCAACTTCTCCTTAAGAGTAAACAAATTCTATTGGCTAATTTGATTTAAATAATAGACAGAGGGCTATAAAATAATAATCCCAAAAAACCAAATTGACACAGAAAAAAAAAAAAAAAATGCTTTCGATTGACATACAAATTTAATAATATATATATATTAAATAAAATAAACTATACGTTCATATTATTGCAACAATGTGTGTTATAAAAATAATAAAATATTTAAATAAACCAAAAGGATCCTTTCTCTAATAAAAGAAATAACAATTTACAAAGGAAAAAGATAAGAAAGAAAATTAATATGCTTGAATATATAAATAAGAACCTTAATCTTATAGATTGGACAGAGAAAAAAAAATGAAATCATTAACTTTCTAAAATTATATAATGAATAGAAAAAAGAACACTCAATATCTGATATAATAACAAAAGAAAGTCACTCACAGTAGATGAAAGAATAAAAGCTTGTCGATAATTGAATAAAAAATAAATAGAAAATAGACTGAATCTCTTCCTAGATGGCCGCTTGAAATACTCTACCCCAAAGAGTTGGAGGCTAAACAGTGGCAGTGAGCCAGAGGGGGGAAGGGCCAGAAACCAACACAAACCCGGTGTCTCAGAAAATGAGCAATAGACTCCAAAAAAATGGTGGAGGGTCGTTGGGGAATGGAGTCTCCGCTTGGTAGATGTAGGTTTACAAATAAACACATAAGTAATACCTCAAAAAAACATGGAGTGGACTGTCTAGGAGTCCCTCTCAGCTTGTCTGGATATTAAATAGTTCTTCATTTTGAACTATCCTTGGAATGAGGTCTTCATAAACTAATGACACTCTTATACAAAGAACTATTATTCAATCAAGTATTTTTTCTAACTAACTAGTAACAGCTGTTTTAATTTTTGAAAAAGAGAAAAAAACAGGTTGAAGACATGGTAGGTGACTAAAAAATTAAATTAAAAATAAATCTTTCTTTGGGCTTCAACAAGTCTCTTGGTTAGTACATTTGTAAAATATTGTTAGGGTACAGCTCTACAGATTTTGAAGTTTGATGGTTTAAATCATTCAGTAATATTATATGAATGTATTGAAACAATTTGAGCTCAAAATATTTAAAAAAATTTTGTAGGTAACTTCTTTTCGGAGTTTCATATCATTTGTAAGGTTATCATCACCAATAATAGAATGTAAATTCCTAATAGTTAAAACTAATTTAAAAAAAAAAGAGAACTGAAATAACTCTATCTCTCCTAAGGTATGGAATGCATTAGCATATCTACTTAAATACACTGACAGATAATTAATGAAGTTGAAGTCTATGAATATTAAAACTTGATGTAGTACTGGGTTACCTTCCATTATATGTTATGCCTCTTTACAAGCACATTTTATCCTATTCATATAAAAATATTAACATGTTGAAAGCTCCTTGCATCAGCACATATAAAAATACAGAAAGTAAATTAATGTATTCTCAGAAAGCTCTAAAGGTTCATTTGGGTATAGAAGGCACTCGGCTAATACACCAAGTTTCAATATTCATAAACCTCGATTTTAAAAATAACCCACCAATGAGTTTATGTCTGAATGCGAGTACATCAGTAAGTGTTATAATAGAATAATCATTTTCATAGAACATTTTTTTTTTTTTTAACGAATCTCAATGAAGTCTTTTGAATATCATATGTAAATTGTTTTGTTAAGAGAACAACACTCTCACTTACCTCAAACAGGATAACTCGATATAATCACTATGGCGTGAATTGTAACACATAATACATTAGAAAATGTAGAGAAATGGAAAAATATAAAAATGAAATAATTGATGTAAGAGGAAGATGGTCTAGGTGCAGTCAAAGAAAAAATTCAAATAATAATTAAACTATTTTAGATAAGAAATAATGAACAAAATAAATTAAATTGTTCATTTTTATATAAATCTTTACATATTTTAAATCATAAACAGTCACACCTTAGTTTACTTATATTTCATGTTATCTATTTTCTTACTTTGTTACCTTATTTTAGTGTTTGTATCTTTTTTAACCCTGATGAAGCCCTGAAACGTGGAGCAAAACGTTGGCTCACATTAAATAGTTTAATTATCATTTCAGTTTTTTTCTTTGATAGCAGCCAGACCATCTTCCTTTTATATATTACACACGTTTAATCAACGATCTTCCAAAATAATTGATAACATGATACACAAAGATGGTAAGAAGACTTTGGATGGCGTTTAAGAATAATATTAACCCTTTGCACTCAAGGGCTCCGCTATGGAGACAATACAAATAATGTTCAGTCCATAACATGAGGACAAAGCCAAATCATAAAAACTATTGTGTATAAGATATTTCACTTTTGGTGACAAATAACAGTCGCGGCTGGCGGATTATTAAGCTTGTAATATGAATGAAAAAAACTTTGAGTGCAAAGGGTTAAAATATTTCCAAATTCCTTATTTGATTGCTAGGTAATAAATGACTCAGGGATATTTGAAATTTTAATAAGCCTTTTCAGAAGAGAGGCTTTTACTTATTGGTTCACCAAAAAACAGTTTTTAATGCTTAGTAATATATTTTGCTAATTAATTGATTATTTTAAGGCTTTCGCATTTATGCATTACAGCAACCTCAGATAAGTGAGTGTACTGTACTACTGTACTGATCCAATTCTTTTATTGTATACAAAAATATAATTTTATACACTTTAATGATTTACAAAGAATATTTACAAGCTTAATACTGCCTGTTGACCAAAAGATCTTATCCCAGTAATAATAGAAAATTATTTTCTTTCAACTCTTTAACATGATTATTTCAGTGAATTTTCTCACAAATGATGTTCATATAAACGAATGGTATACATGAAAATATAAAAAATAAAGTAGTTACCAAAAAGGATCGGGTCTTATAGGTATAGGCCCACCAGGTCCTGATGGTCCAACATAAAGGGGATTTGTAGGTTCGACATAAGGCCTACGCAGATCAGCAGGCGTTCTGCCCGTTCCCATCGCACAGGCCTGAGTCGTCGCTTCCTTCTTGTTTCCATTTCCCATAGGAGCGATGAATTCCTGTTGAATCTTTTTCATGACCTGTTCATGAGATGGTATCAAAGTTGCTAATGGTCCTGAAGTAGCTTCAACTGTAGTTTGGACGTTAAACGCAGCATTAGTCACCTTCATTTCTGCAGCATGCTGTGGGATTATAAAAACTATTCATTTTTTCAATGTACAATTCAATTGGTTGTTGGGTAAGTCATGGTGTAATTAATATCTTAAATAACAAAACTGATTAAAAAAAAAAAAAAAACTATTTAAGTTCCATAATTTTTTTGTTTTAATTTGATACACTTTTACAGACTACTAACAGGAAATCCTTGAAGAGACATTAACTACCATATTTCCATTGAACCGACTCGGTGAACTTATCATACTACTTGAAAACTTAAATTATTCATTTTGATTGATTTATAAATTTAGAAACAGCAATAAATCCTGTTGAAAAAGTTAAAATAAAAAAAATTAATTTTGGTAATTCTATTAAAATAAAAAAATGGATGTTTTGAGAGGATACAATTTGATACCTTAGAACAAAAACACGAAAAGCCAGAATTTTGAAGACAATTAGAATTTCATGCCCAATATGCCTTTGTTTCTATTTAAAGCTACTTAATATGTTAGTTTATCTAACAACATAATTCCAAAATATTTACCTATAATTGTATATGAATATGATAGGAATAGGAATATGAACTGCATAAGATATTAAATAAAAAATTTTCAAAACTATTCTACTAAAAAATTTACATCATACGGCTTATCATATTCTTGCCTTAAATTAATTTAGACATGAGTAATATAGGAAATGTTATAATTATGAAATTAATTTCTTCATAGCTTATGAAACGCTTCCTTCGAATGGAATCAGTTATCACCTTGACTAGTGATCATTCTATTAAAGTATACTTAAATAATAATAAAAAGAAAGGAACTGATTCAGTTTAGGGGTAATAGAAACCCTAATTTTATCTTCCTGTACTTATCCACATTGCTTTAATAACTAGAACCTGACACACATAGCAAACAGAGTAAAAAGTTATTAAAACATGTCACTGCATTGATGTAATATAAGCACATAAGAAAAAAAAGGAAAGTTTTATTTTATTTTGAATTAGATATAGTCAAAATATAGTATCTTAGACTGGGATTACTTTTTCTACTGGGGTTATCCAACAGACTGCCCAAAGCTAGGAGTGCTGTCACAAAATAACCACAGTCTACAGCCCAATCTACTAATTATTAACTAAATGGATATTATATCAGGAGATTAAACAGATAATACAGGGATTATGTGGTTATTATGGAGATCCCGTGGATATTAGATGAGGAGATGGTTTGAGGATCCCGTCAACGGAAAACAAAAATAAGTATTTGTTTTTTGTTCTTAGCCCTAATGAAGTCCTGATATTTTGGAAAAAACGCTGCCACGAATAAATAGGTTTTACTTATTTGAGTTCTCATCTGATCACATCCCAATCATCTTCTCCTCATAAAAATATTTGCCTTATTTCTCAAAAAAACCTTGACAAAAGTAAGTATAAAAATTCCTTTATTTTTCTCCTCCACCAGTTTTATGATTTTGTTAACATATCTTGATTAGAGGATAAGCCAATTATTGATTATATTAAAACTAAAATGATGTAAACAATAAGTTAAAATGAAGTACTATTTATTTTTATTAAAATATTTAATATTGTTAGATCCAGTTAGAAAGCTGTTGATATGAGATCAATATGAACAAATCCTCATGGGAGTTTTATTAAGTAAGATACCTCTGGCCACTTAACAAATAGATATACGATCAAGAAACTAAAAATGTAATAAATAAAAACTGTTACGGATAATATGTATTTTATGTCAGAAAATAACCACTAGCAGAACCAACACACCAATCAATAACAGAGAATAGGTTCTAAAGAACAACTGTTCGGGCTGTAGTGAGGGTCATTAATAAACAGTAATACTGATCATATCTTGCAGTATAGCATGACCCATAAGTTAAACCAGAATGTATTTAATAACTTAAAAACAATGATATAATTTATGCAATATCATTCCGACACTACACATAATACCTTTAAAAAAAGCATTCAATACACGAGAAGTTTCAATTATAAGTTCAATGTATTCACTAAAAGATAATAAAAAACCCAAATAATAGAAAATGATAGTTGTAATTTGTAAACCATCGAAGGGGTTAAAATGGTTATCTTAATTTACAACATGATTTAAAATTTTAACATTTAAAATATAAAAGTGACCCAGCCATGAAAACATTTTTTAAATAAAATTTGAGTAATGTTAGAGTTACTACAGTCACGTTAAAATTACTGCTAATCAAAATCACAAACTTACATCAGTTTGGCAAGGAAAATTAAATTTTTTTTTTTGACTTATTTATCCATTCAAGTGTTTTCTGTAACCGGTTTTTTTTATTATATTTTCCTTTTAATCTATGTGTTATTCTTATTCTCGTAAAATGTATTTATTTGTTTGTTCTTGGTAGACTGATCTACTGCTGTGACTATGAATGATGGTCTGATCTCACATTACCGTCTAATATTGAATTTTTTTTTATCGGGTCACTGAAGAGGATTTAGGAGGGTGAATTATGGAGAGCAAATTTGTTGATCGGGTGAATTGAATAATTGAGCAGAAATGAGAAAGAAAAATAGGAATGAGTGAAACATTGGTATTGGTTGTACAGACCGAAATGGATTGTAATGGGAAACTGTAGGGGTGAAAAAAATTGTTTATTATATCCTATTATTGTATATCTTTTTTTTATGATTATACCATGTATGTGTAATGTAAATATGTCCGATTACGGATTGATAAGTATGCTGTGTGAGATGGCAACCTAATGTATTTAGGCAGCATAGATGAATAAATAAAGTACTTCTCTCTGTAACTGAAAATTCAAACTAGATGTATTTTCTGATAGAAAAACCCTATCAGTATGTTTCAAGGATCGTGGTCTGACATGTTATAGTGAAAATACAACAAACCAAGATAAATTATATCCGAGATATGAAATTTTTCAGTTACAATACATATTTATGAACAATTTAGTTTACATAAAATTAATTGTTAAATAAATCGATTGGTATCTACGTTAAGTCTCAACACTCTTGTTATTTCATCAACAGTCCAACATTTTGGCCATCCTCAAGAACAGTCTTAAATATAAATTTACACCTAACATCCAATTATTTTAAAATGTATTGCAGACTATCCTGCCCAGGTCATAAATAACATTCAAATCACCCTATTTCGTCACAATTTCATTAATTTTTAAAATTTTTAATTTAGATCAACTTAACACTATCAACTATCTTATCAACAAACCTATTTGATTCAACTTAACACTATCAACTATCTTATCAAAGTGTTTGGTTGATAAGATAGTTGATAGTGTTAAGCTGATTTTGATTAAATCAAAAGTTTTTAAAATTAATGAAATTGTGACAAAATAGAATGATTTGACAGTCATTAATGACCAGGGCAGAATCGTCTGCAATATGTTTTTAAATGATTGGATGTGAGGTATAAATTTATATTTAAGATTCTCCTTGATGATGGCCGAATTGGCCAAAACGTAGGACTGTTGAAGTAGTAAAGAGTGTTGAGATTGAGACTTAACATAAATACCAATTGATTCATTAAACAATAAATAGCAGTCTCAAGAATTTGATAAGATTATATATATAATTAATTTTTAAGGCTAAGAAGGATTTCAACAATGGAATAATCTTATAATTCATATAGACATGATACTTTTCCGGAGTATGTAAAATTCATTTCATCTACAAGATTCACTTCATATTGATTGCGATATCCATTATTGGGTTCATAAAAAATTAATTTTTTTGATATTTAATAAGTTAAAATAAGCTTTAAAATGAGTACTAAGTTTGACAGATGATAAATAAAAAAAAATCAACATTATAAAATGCTATTACACCTTATGTTGATATCTATATCACTTCAAAGTAATGTCCACAAATGATTATAAAAATAAACTTATGTAATAGTAAGTACTACTTACAAGTAAATTATAAACAATGTTATCATCAAGAGGAATGCCTTTAAAGATGAATAAACTATTATTATATATGTATCGAAGAGAATAAGTTAATCCTGAATTCCAATCTGTAGGTAAGGTTTCAGTAGCAACTTCATTTCCAGTCAGAGCTTTCTGCAAGGAAAAAAGCCATAAAGCAAGACAACTTTTAGAAAAGTACCAAAATTAATCTACCAAAACTTACATCTTCGCCCAAACCAATACATTTATAACCGGCTTTAATGAGGAGATAATGAATGAATAACGTGATAACATCTTCTTTTTTCTTCAAATCCTTTTCGGACACTTTATACATTAAATCCCAACCGAATAGTTCGGACATTTTTGTGATGTTTAAAATTACAGTTGTCATCAAAAAACAGTCTTATAGAAGTGTAACCTCCTCCCGGTGTACCGTTAAGAAAATCGATACTTATTAGAAAAATAGTATCGATTTTTAAAATTTTTGATACTTTCATAGCTTAAGTTTTTCGAATGGATTAAATTTATATGACAAATAATAGATTTTTTGTTGATGTGAAACAGTCATCAAAAATCTAAATTCTAAAACCGTATTTACAAATGTAATAAGTGTGAGTCAGCTAAACGTGGGTTTGTTTGTCATTGAAAAATTCTTTTAAAAATGAAGATTTCAGGGAGACGAATTCTTAGTTCTTTGAAAAGCCTTAAAGCAAAGTTACTTTTGTTTCTAATTGAATTCAATTTCTCAGAGGATTAATTTAATGTAAATTTTATGAAAAACTATGAAGGCTAATGATGTGATAATTTTATAGATTATTATACTATTATGACTTCATTATTCCTTTCATTACTCTTACTTATAATAATATTAATTGAAATAAAAATCGTACTGGCAGTGAACACTGGGAATCTGGAATTAAAAGTGATCGATAAGAAGCAGGAAAAGTAATATGGCGACTAGTGTCGTGGTACGGCAGGTCCGTGAAGCCTTGTTGACAGGACATAAGCTCGTCTGGGATGGGGTAGATATGTGAATTAGTGAAAATTTTAACTTTTTTTTAATGCTTAAATTTAGTGATTCTTCTTCGTACGTTAATTCCAACGTATAATAATGGCTAGTGATAAAATTCGAGTGGCTGTTCGAGTTCGGCCTTTTAACCGCCGAGGTATGTAAATATATTGTTTATTTTCGCCAAACTTTACCAATTAAATATATGTTATGTAATTTATTTGATGTTTAATTCAACAGCATCGTTGTCAGTATGTTGTCATGCTTGGGTTATGTTTGTTTATTTAATTGTTTATTCATGATTGTATTCTTTATTTTTTTTTTTTATTCTTTAATAAATATCGTTATTCCCTTGTCATTATTTCTTAAATCGAATACAATTTATGTTAAGTTATCTGTTGTGTTATGACACTTTGTGCAGTATTACGGAATGGTAGTACACCTTGAACATTGTTATCCTAATTGACAACTTAAATAATATCGTTTATTTCTTGAACAAGTTTTGTAATTATTAAGACTACAAAACAATCATCATTTTAATCTGGTTTCATTTGTTGAAAAAAAAAAAAAAACCTAGTTCTTAATCATTAGTTACACTTACAACTCACCTGATAATGACGATTTCATTCATTTGAACAAACATTAGGAATTAAGTACATTGAAAACTATTACTATTTTTAATTTTATAGCATAGTCTTCATCCTCGTTTTGATTTCGTTGTTAAAAAATAAAAATAATTAGTACAACATGTAAAACAGTTCGATTTTTTAAGTTTATTTTATTATAAGATACCCAATTCTGTTTTACAATATTACAGTTTATACAATCTTGTTCCAGCAATAAGCTTCAGTTATTTCATAGGTTTATTCAATTTAATAGTTTCCGAAAAAAATTAGTAAATATATAATTTTTTCAGTAAAACTTTTTTTCTCTATTTTCTTTTTAATTTGGCTTTATCAGTTTTGAGTATGTTTGTATTTTTCTTGAAATGGGTTTGTCTGTATTATAAAGTATATTACAATAATAGTCTTTACAAAATAATCTCTTTATTGATATGATCAAACATCAATTTAAATTTCTATGAATTTGATAAAACAAGATTTCTGTTACTTGTTGTATGTTTATGATTTTTGGCACTCAATTGATTTATATGACTCGAAAATTGTCTTGTTCTTTTATTCCTTTGAAAGGGATGCTGTGCATAAATACATATTTAAAATAATATTAATACCAATAAAAAGTGAAAATTGAATTAAAAAAAGAAAAATGGTAGTAATTATTGTTTCGTTATCTATAGTAGAAGGCAATTTATTTTTTCTCTTTTGAACCCGAATTTTTTCCCGCGTATTAATTAAAATCGCAAAACACCAAATCGTTTCTTATCTTCGGTATTTTATTTTTTATCTTTGATGAAAGTCGGTTCAAATATCTTGAAAGAATTGTTTTCATAATAAGAACTAAGCACAATTCGGAGATAAATTTTAAATGAAATCTTTAATTCAAATCTGAATAAATCTATTTTTATAAAATAATGTTTAAGATTTTAACACGAATGAGTAAAAAAACAAAATATTGTTTTATTACTGAGATTAAAAATAAACGAATGAAAAATTATTAAAAATGTAAACAATATTCCCGACCTAAAAGAATTAATGATTTTGACTTTTCTAGTTTTACAGGAAATACATAGATATATCATTGTGTAGCAATTACAAAATCAGAGTTTCAAAATGATTTTGAAGTTTGTCCCTAAATCTTAAAAAAATAGGGAGAGTTGCGTTTTTTATGAGTAATTGTTTTGATATTATATTAAAAACAAATTACATACAATTTATTTATATTTTTTTCACTGATTGAACTCAAGAAATTAACGTTTTATAGTTACTCGCGTAATTTTATTTTGTTAATATTTTTATCTTTATTTAAATAATTTACAGTAAATACTTCTTTTTTTTATATATTCCAGATGTATTTCATGTCATTTAAAATAATTTTAAGAAAGAAAGTAATACTTGCTGTTAATTATACCATATCTCTGATTATATAATTTTTATTTTGTTTTCTTAAATGTTTTATAAATCATTGTAAAATATTTATTTTATTTTATTTTTTTGTATTATTAAATGCAAGACACATTATTTACCGAAAAAATATATACATTACTCTATTTATTCTTAGTCATATTCCCTGTTGAAAATTTATTTGGAATTTTCGTTCATATAAATGCGTTTATATAATATTAATAAGTTGTTTTAAAGAGAAATACAAGTTTATTTATTTAATGTTTACTAGGGAAGAAATTTTATTTGTATAAGATGTTATGTTTTATTTATTTAAATCTTATCTGTTAATTTATTTTAATAATTTTTTGGTCAAGAATGACTTATCTAATTAGCACCGCTTCGTTGGTTTTTGACTTGAGCTCATTAATTTAATGATCAGAGCGTAATTATACACGTATGTTTCTATACGAACGGATTTGCCATATAAAAGATGTAAGATATATGGTATATACTTATGAAACGGGTCTGAATGTTATCAGTCTTTCATTGTGGTGAACATCCATTCCCTTCATGACCGTTCGAAGTTCTTAGCAGCAGCTTCAAAAAAAAATCTGAATAGAAAGATCCAATGTTGTTTAAAGATATCATAATTTATTATCGTTAATGAGATAATAAATTATGATATTTATAAATTTGCTTGAAGCAGATCCTGATTATTTAATCTCTTAAAAGGGTAATGAAATTTTTAACTCATTCACCTAAGGCATAAGAGTATACTTTCCTAGAAATAATTTTAAAATGTACGTACGTAAAAAAAAAAAAAAAAATGGTACTCATTAGTTTTTGAGATAAATTAAATTTTGTTTTTTATTTATTGTTCCTGAGATATTTTACCACTATTTATTTATGAATAATGTTGAACTTCAGAGAAAAAGGTGAAACTGACTAAATTATCTTTTCCGAATAATCGAATTTTATCATTTCTTGGAAATTCACACTTTATAAAATACTAAAAAGTCGATACCTGATATCTACTGTTTTTTAAATATATTAAGTGAAGATTACTCGAAAAACAATGAGGTACCTCATTTTTGTTTTCAAAACTGAGTAATCAACGGATTCTAGTAAATTTTAAAAATAGAAGTATGAAAAAGTTAAAAAATGAATTTAAACAGCTCTATATCACTCTTGAATCATATGCATAAATTTTAAACAATAGGCGATTCAGAGATAAAATTTGTTCTTCTAAAAATTTGGGAGATACCTCCTTGGGGTAGACTCAGCCTCTATAAAGTGGGTTCTTGTTCTTCAGCTTGGTTTTGGAAAAGTCTGACCATAACCTCCTAGTATGTTTAAAACAGTTGGTCTGAAGAAGCAGTACTTTCTTACAAGTGAATCCAAGCTGGTCGTTGCAGCACATTTTTAAAAAATATTCTAATATGGTTTTTGTTAATATTGTTTCATATTTGAAAGAACACATCGTTATTTTAAACCAATGAACGGTTTTAAATAAAATAAAGCATTTAAAAAAAAAAAAAAATTAACTACGTAGCTCTACAGCGTTCCCTAACAACTTTTTGTACAAGAACCCAGGAGGGGAAAAAATTCAGTTATTTTACTCCAATTTTTGATTAATTAACTGAATACTAGGTATAATTACTAGTCAAAATTGATGAGTCTGCCAGGTATAGGTAGGAGGAATAAAAAATGCCGGCTGTTTCAAAACGTTAAAAATAACTAATTTTTTATTCGGAGTTCAATATCTTAACAACTACCAACAAAAATTGGAAATCTAAGAGAACATTATTTAAAATTGAGTAAATTTGCTATAATGTAAGCTCTAATAGGCCTACCAAATGCCTATCTCCTAGATGTCTATTAGCATTAAAATTAAAGATAGTTTATTGAGCTATAAAGTAGTTTATGACGTTTATTCTCGTAGGAGTATTATTTTTCATGAAAATTGCTAAAATAAATTGATTAATAGTTGTTCGGACAAGTTTTCATTTTCCAAATTTATATTCATATCTGAAAATTATAAAAACTACTACCCCTACGAATATAAGTGTCATAAACTACTTTATAGTAAGTTAAATTTCCTTTAGTTTGAGTGTTGGTAGACATATGTGCGTCTTATGGGTCTAGAGATATATTCTTTCAAAAATCCAACATTTTATACGAACAACTAAAATTAACATTCTGTGAGTTTATTTTTCAAATATAAAAATTACTAATCCTGCAAACAAAAAAGTCATAAACTATTTTATAGTAAATTTAACTAGCTTTAATTTGAGAACTGACAGACATCTGTGTGTCCAATGGTTTCTGAAATAATGTTTTTCATAAATCAAAGTTATTGTCCGAACAATTATAAATCAAATTATTTTAGCAAATATCATGAAAACTACTATTCCTACGAAGGTAAAGGTTATAAACTACTATATAGTATATTAAACTAGCTTTAATTTGATTGCTAATAGACATCTGCACGTCACATAGTTCCTGATATATAGATTTCTCAAAATAAATTAACTAACTACTGATATTTCAGTACATTTTTACGTAATGTTGGTTTTTAAAAAGCTATATCTCGAGAACTATTGGACGTAAATAGCTCTATTAGGGCTAATATTTCAGCAAATTTACTCTTCTTTAAGTAACGTTCTTTTAGATTTTCTAGTGTTGTTGGTAATTTTTAAGTTATAGAGCTCCGAATGAAAAATTAATGTTTTTTTTAAGGTTTAGAAACAGCCGCCATTTTTTGGCCGTTGAAACAGCCGTGCTTCTAGTACCATATATTTTTCCAAGCAGAATTCTTTTTGCATTCTTAATTCATCCATCCGTACTACGTGACCATTCTCGTATGACAATGTCACAAGATCCATATAACTCATATAGTTCACTGTTCTTCCTGATTCTCCTTTCATCCTCTTTCAACACAGGTCCATAGATTTTACGGAAAATTTTCCTCTCTTAAGATTTTCAAAACATTTATTGTCGTGCTGCAAAGTTTCCAAGTGTATGCAGAATATGTCTCTGGCCTTACTAACGTAATATAACATTATTTTTGTCGTTCGTGCCAACAGCGATGACCGGAAGAGTTTTATATTTGCATAGTAAGCCCGGATACCTGTCGTAATCCGTTTATTCACTTCTGATATTTAATTTTTTCAATTAAGCTTCACACTAAGACAGGAGAAGGATTTAACGTTTTCAAAAGAAAAAACTTCAACACACAGATCTTTAGCTCTTTAATAATTGGCTGAACCTATAATTTTTTTATTCACTGTATCAAAAGCACGGATGTGGTCTATAAAAAGGATACTCCCTCAGATTTTCCCCATTATACTCCCAGCATTTTTCCATGAATGAAACAGTTAATCATTACAAATATCTGATCCGTTGTTCCCCTGCCCTGCGGAATCCACATTGGCATTCCTGTAGAACATTTTCGGCTGACTTATTTAATCTCGGAACCATTATATTATAAAATATTTATTTTGTTCGCTACTCCTAAGAGCGATATTTCTTCGTAATTTTCGCAGAGCAGCCTGTCTCCCTTTTTCTGTATAAGGTAAATTAAAATTTATTTAAAAACAATATTTGATCCTTTTTCTCAACTTTATTCTTTTTTAAAAACCTTCCAACGTTTCGACCACTTAGGTCATTTTCAAGGATACCTACAAATAGCTCCTTTTAATTATTTTTATAACAATTTCATTATTTCCTTCACTTACATACTGATTTCTTTGGTCCTACCTTTACTTTGTTGTCATTTTCTCTTTTAAAATTCTTAAAAATTCCGTACAAGTACAAGTATATAAATGGAATAAATATGCAATAATAAAAGTGTGAATAGAGAAGTAAATATGTTAAAAAATAAATAAAAAAGGGGGAGGGTAAATGTATATGTGAGAGAAATACACATAAAATAGAAATAAATTAATTATAGAATTTAAATATATTAAAAAATGTTTGTGTTGTAAGCACAAATTACTAAGAAAAATTAGTAATAAATGTTAATTAAATTATATTGAAAATGTAAATTAATGTTTTAAGAAAAATTATGTTATATGATAAGGTGATAACAGAGTCCTAACATGTTGAAGGTAGGTTCTGTTTAAAGTTTGCAAATGTAAATGATAGAAGGAAAAGTGGTTAGTACAAGTTTTAAATTTAGGAAAGAATTATATAGAAGAAATTATGTAAGTAGAAATCTATTTTTAAAAAAACAAAAAATTTTATAATGTTATATGATATTATTTTAATGATTAATTTATTTAAAGATGGGACAAAGGCAATTAGTCGGCATTTTTAAGAATTTTAAAAGAGAAAATGACAATAAAGTAAAGTTAGGACCAAAGAAATCAGTATGTAATTGAAGGAAATAATGAAATTGTTATAAAAATAATTAAAAGGAGCTATTTGTAGGTATCCTTGAAAATGACCTAAGTGGTCGAAGCGTTGGAAGGTTTTGACAAGAATAAAGTTGAGAAAAAGGATCAAATATTGTTTTTAAATAAACTAAACCACTCTCAAACAAGAATATATTAATAAAAATTAATCGTAAATTAAAATTGTTTTCCACTCTGCTGGCATGCATTATTTGTCCCATTTATCCTCAATTAGTAAGTATAATTAATTATTCAGCTCCTCTCCACCACTTTTAAAGAATTCCGCAATCAGAAGTTCTTCTCTTGGAGATCTGTTATTTTTTAATTTGTCAACTGATTCTACCACTTCTTTGACTGAGAGTGGTACTAAAGCAGATAAGTTTTCTAGCTCCGGTGTCACGCCAGGTTCCTTGCTTCTTACATTCAGTAAATCATTAAAATGTTTCTTCCATCTGTTAATTAGCATGTTTAATGCCTAATAATATATAAATATTCATTTTATAATTATTCTGCAATGACTAAATTGTGCTATTATTATGTTAACAAATTATATTTGATGGAATCGAATTATTAATTATAATTGTAAATATTAGCATAGGAAGGGCCATGAGAAAAAATCAGTTAACCTCCTTGTTTATATTGACTGAGTTGCTGGTAAGGATTCAAAACACAAAATTCATTTTTTTTTTTCAAGTTCTAATTCCCTGATAAATTGCAGATATTTAATGCTTTGATACCAATATTTCATTAGTTAAACTTTAAAATTATAATTTATTTGAAAGACATCGATTTGGTTTAATAAACAGTATATTTTTCAAGAAAATCATTTCTAAATTTGATGCTTGTTTTCTGAAATTTACTCATTGACTAAAGCTAAGGATCTTGCGTAATGCTTGTTGGCCTTATTTTGTAGCTTATTTTTTGACCCTTTTTTTTTTTTTTTTTAAATTATTATTATCTTCCAGTTTTCTTAAAAATTAATGCTTATGTCATTATTATCAGTCATTTAGTACGTCCCTTCATTTATTTCACAGACTGGGTTTATCTCTTCATAATTTCAACTAATCAGAAGAAAATTCTAGATAACTCTACGATTTTTTGAATTTTTTACGTTTTAACTGATTTATGTTGAAACTGAATAAAAAATGAAATAAAAATACTTCAATTTGTTTTTGTTAAAACTCATAAATTAAAAATAAAAAAATCTCTGACTTTATTGTGCATTATATATTTTTTTTTAAATATTTATTTATTGCTATTTACAATTGTACATTATAATACATTTAGTAAATCTGATCTAAGTTAAATTGGAGTGTTGCAGGCGTGTAGAGAAACTACCCATTAGTAGCACTCTAATGGCATTTTATATTAGCTGGTCTCGTGGCCATCTTCTTTTCTGGCGCCTCGGAGGATTGTCAGGAATGGAAGAGGATGCAAGATTAGAAACTAGGGGGTTTGAGAGTTTATAATGAAAGGAGTGATATCTGGTTCGGGCTAGATCGGTTACATAGGGAACATTAAGGTCTTTATGTATGATTTTATTTGTGACAAAGTAAGGAGCATTGAGGATTTTACGAAGGATTTTTTATTGTAAGGATTGAATACGAGAGGAATTCGAAGGTTTAGTGGAGCCCCAAGTACATTATATTAAATTTTAAAATTAAAACATTATTCTTGTGATTAAACAAATAAATATATAAAATTGCATTTTGAATATATTTTTAATTATACATTGGCATGAGTCAATAAATTATAAAATTGAATAATTCTATTAACATTTGCTAAGGTCTAAGACGGTACGAAAATTTTTTTTCTCTAACATAATTAGTTTCTTGTTGTTTTTATTTTATATTTTATTTGCTAGTTAAATTTAGTTATTTTGGCTTTTAATTAATTTAGGTTTAAAATAGAAAGTTTATTTAAATTAGGTTGAATATCATCAAATAAATCTGAACAAATTTTATAACCATAAATGTACATTTAATGTTTATAAAAAAAAATCTATTTATTATAAACAAATATAATATATTGTACTTAGCAAATATAATATAACAATTAAGTATATTGTCCATTCTCACCCATATTTTCCAGGACAGTTTTATAAACCATTCCTGCATGTTTATTTGTGTTTTTATAATTTATTTTCTGGTACTTTATAGTTTTTAAAGGTTCTATTTAAGCTTTACTAATGTATGTGATAGTTCTGTATTTAAAAATGTAGGTTTAATATAGTTCAACAATTTTATACCTCTTTCAATTTGATATTTAATAAATAAAAATTGTATTTATTATTCATTAAGTTACCATTTAAGGAAAAATAAATTTGATTCATTCTTTAATATCAGAAAAGGTTCTTCTCTTTATTTCTCATTGTATAGATAAATTGACAAATATATGGGATGTAATAGAGAACGACTCCAGTAGACAATTTTTTTTCCAATTTGTCATACTCTCTCTTCAATTTATCAGGACAAAGTATTAGTGCCCATGTGTTTCTTTTTTCATGAATAAATTAAAATGTCAGATAAATTCAGCTTATATTTTCTACCTGCTACAGGCGTAGCTTATCTCACTCCAACATTGTAATTATGAAATGGAAGAAAAGAAAATAGACAAGGATAACTGTGGAAAATCGATGCTTCATGCCCAAGTTTCACTTGGCCAAGGTTGATTCCTTGTTTCAAAGACATTTAGCGAAACGTTTTTTTGTAATCACTGAAGTCTTAATTGTTATTTTAATTATACCTTTCATAATTAAAATTATGATAATATTGTTTATAGGTTTATTGATATATTCTGATGAAGCTAAAATTTACTGATCTGAAACGAGTGTTTGAAATACGACATTAAAAAATCAATCAGAAACCGATTGGAAACAGAATTGAATTACCTCGTTTCCCGCCCTTCAAGTCTTCCCTTCATAAAAAAAACAAATTATTTATCAGGTATTATCTCGTATGAGTTTATGAAGTGTTAATTTTCAAGAAATGATAAATTTCAGTAATTGAGAAAACAGAATTTCTTCATATTTTTTTTTCTAAAGTTTAACATTTTAAATATTTAAAAAAATCTAAATTGTGGTATAATACCTCAGAAATGATAAGAAATCATTAATTTATAGGGGAAAAAATGATCAATTTATTTTATAAATTTAAGTTGTTTAAGTTTTTTTTTTCTTCACCTACGTAAATTTTCAAATTTTTTGGACCGTGAAAAGAGAAAATTACGTTACATATTGAATTTGTAATTTTTAATAGACTTGTCTTACGTCTTGTACCTCAGGTGATAGGAGAAAAGTAACGGTTAAGGCGAAATTACGAAGATATATGTAAGGAATTGGATTTAGATAACCATGAATAATGAATACATTTCTGAAGGAAATAGTACTATAAGAGAGGGTATAAAAGTGATAGTCTGCGAGCAGTATTCAACGAGTTGACAGAAAATACGAGAAAAGAAAATTGAAAATATAGGAAGATTTGTTTGCTTCTAAGTTATAATAATTCTTGCAAGGGTGGTAATTAAAATTGCATGAATCAGAGATTGGTTTAATGTCATAAACAATTTTTTTTTTAATTTTACTTAAAATACTTTTATCGTCTAATTTAGATACATTCCTTAATTTATTAATAATGATACAATTTATTATTTATTTCGGGGCGAATTCCTCCACAAAATAAAAATTTGGATCGAGTTTCTTAGAAAGGAAAGGAAAAAAAATCATCAGATACAATAAATATTATTAAATAAAAATATAACTTCTAAAAATAAATTGCTAAAAAAAGTAATAATTGAAATTAAAGAGTATAAAATTATAAATTCTTAATTTATAATTAACAGAAAGTAGAAAAAAAAATTATGATTGACAATTAAAAGCACATTATGTTGAAAATCCATATTTGAAAAATTGTAGTAAATAAAAGTGAATACCTATAACCTATATAACAAATAATAGAAAATTAAATGTAATTACTTTCGATTCATTACGGAACTCTATTAATTAATCAATAGAATAGAAAAAAAACGCCAATGAATTTTTCGTAACCTCCTTTATTTTTATATTTGGCAAGTACATACATACATATTACAAGATGTATGTATTTAAAAGCAATATCTCACTGATATACATGTATAAATAACCTATATTGTTATAAATAAGACAATACTATAATAATATTATACTTATTTTTTACGTAGTAATGTAATATATTAAGATTATAGAAATATCTGGTATAATAAACCAAAATTTACCATAATATACCAAACGTGAATTATTTTCTTTGATATAAAAAATTAGAGTTATTTATCTATTTATTTTGTTCTATTAATTAATAAAAACAAATATCGTAATAAATATAATTATCGCTAGGGATGGGATTTTTATGTGATGAATTGGTGAAAATATTACTGCTTTAGTTGAATAGTGGCACTTGACAAAAAAAAGGTTTCGATTTTATATGGAGTTTGGTGTATTCCAAGGATAGTGCCGTAGATTGCGGTAACTTTCTTTCGGTCGTCCTGTCTGTAACTTTTCTGCGGTACAATGTATTGAATACCTCAAACGCAAAAAAAAATTTTTTTTTGAGATGTGTCACTATTCAAACAAATCAGTGATATGTAAATAAATATGAATTTATTTTCATAATAAAAACACAGAAATATTTAATATAAAAATAATTAAAATAGTGAAACTCGACTTTAAAAAAAAACTGATAGTACCACATACAACTTTTCAATTATTTAAAAGGTTTTAAAAAAGAAATGTAATAGATGTAAAAACATTTTAATATTCTCTGCGAATTCCTCAAAGTGTTTAGCCAATAATATTTATTGCTGTAGATTTTATTTCAGATATCTGGAACGAAATCATATGAACAATTTATAAGATTTGAATGGGAAAATACAGAAGTGGGGGGGAAATGTTTAATGTAAATTAAATCTGATTGTAAGATCAAAGAAACCAATGGACTCAGAGAAAAGCAAAGGATCTCAGAATTACATTGAAATTGAACTTACATTGAAAATCTTTAATAGCATTAGATGTTAATTTTACAAAATAACTGAAAATTATCTGTGTTATTATTTTTGTTTATGAAATAATTTTTTTTCCTTATTTAGTAAAAACATTCTTTTCATTAAAAAACAAAACAAAATTTAATTGGAAAGAGGAAAATGTAAAACGGGGAAATATTGAAAAATATGTAAAATAGTGGTTCTAAATTGATAAAAATATTACGAAATGTTTTTGATGTTGTTGGAAAAATATATGAAATAATAAAAAATTCATACTTTATTACAACACTCTCAAATCTATTATTTTTATTAGTAACCCGAAAAAAATATTTTTCTTTTATTAATAAGGTTGTAGAAAAATTCAATAGCTACACTCTTGTATCATAATAATAAAATATTTTATTACTAGAATACCTCTGCTAGGATTCTCGCATTACTTCATTCAAAATAAAAGGGTTGTATATATTTTTTATATATATTAATTTTTTTTCGAACCCTCATGGAAGAATA
>NW_027111080.1:822870-839729 GCF_000696795.3 Halyomorpha halys | reverse complement strand
TGTTCTATCCCTCTAAATGAAAGTGGACTTGGTGTTGTTTTAAAACATGCTATATCCGGTTCTAACTGGTTTTGGACATAGTGCTCTATTCCTTTATGAAATATGAGAAAAGCTGATTTTAACTCTGTAATAAAGTCAATATGGAAAAAAATGGACATAGTGTTATATCCCTCCGAGGTACAGATATATATATATATATATATATATATTACATCAATAAGGGAATATGTATATTATAGGGACCTCTTGGATTGCCTCGTGGTGGATTATAAGGGCGCTTGCTGGATCTGTTTAAACAATAGTGGGTTTATGGAATGGGGTGGGGCCCCTCCGCTGGTATTCAAAATATGAGCGATATGCTCATACATATAAACTTACTTATACTTATGACATTTTCAAGAATGGTTTGATTATTCGTAACCCTGAATTGTACCCGCTGAAATCTCATAGCTATACATTAACGTGTGTTTTGGGCGAGCTACGAATTTTTAAAGAATAATTTGAAACATGAAAATCGGTTATCAAAAAAACATTACACATTTAGAAATGAACATATTTAGTACAATATTTTTCAATATTCTGAATTCTTGGAATATCTTTGTGTAATTTTAGCAATAAAACCTCTAAATTGAGGAGTTCAGTTATAAAACATGATAACTGAAATTTTTCATGAATTGAAGTTTTCGGCATCATCGGCTTTATTTAAGGCTGATTACATAAAATTTTGAAATAATCTTGTTTGCCTAAGACAATATTGTTGATGTCAGGTTAATGTTATAAGTGTTTACTGGGTGAAGGTAAAATATTTTAAATAACAAACAATTTAGCATTGTAGAATCACAGTGGATGCTCCTTGGTTCATAAGAAATAGCTAATTGCATCGGGAATTACAAATGGAGTTAATAGAGGATTGCATGATAAAAAAAAAACGGTTCATGAAGTTCCACTCCGAGTTCCCGACGGTTAAAGGAGCAGTGAGCTACAACTAGGGAAACCCAACCTCGACCCGAAGACTGAAGCTGCTGCAGGATATTCTGTTACAAATTATAAATTTATTAATTTCATTATTCATACTACTTTTATTTTACTTATTATTATTTTGTTTCTTTTCTCGTCTTTTTTATCAAATTAACGTGTTTTTTTACCAATTAAAGAGCAATTGTTTGTTTTATTAGGCCTAGAAATGCCGTTAATTTTTGTTATTAATTCTACTTTTCTCTTTTATTAAGAAGCATTATTTGTATCTATTTATTTTATCTTATTTTCTTTTAATTATAACATTGTATATAGTAACTACATGTTTTACGACCGAACAACTGAATTGGTGAAGTGTTTAGCTCTAAATATTGTTCTGTAAGTATAAACAGATATACTAAACCCATATTCAATCATTTCAGAATTTTGAGTTCGACTTGTTCCAAAACATTCACAGTATCTAATTTAATGATTATAATAATTTTGGCCCTCATTAATATAAGTCGGTTAACGGGTCAGTTCGCTAACTCATCGACCAGATTATAATATATACCTAAACCCTTTATTAACCCCATTTGTGGCTAAGTGGGTTAAATAATTTAGGAAATGAATAAAAATAAATTTGCACAATATTTATTGTATACACGTTTGGTAAGTATTCCAAAATTTAGGATAATACTCATATATCGAAGTTAAATTATCTTATTTTATATGGGACCTGGACGTAAAAAAAATATTTTATGTTAAAACTTTGTATTATTATTATTTAATTGCTCTATTAAATGTTGATGTATAGTTTAATTTCTGTAATTAAATTTATAGAAACTAAAAAAAAAAAATATTTAATTTTACTTAAGAAGCCAACTTCTATCACCTTTACAAACTTTAAATTCTTGCTATAATTATTGTAATTTTTTTATATATTTTTTTTATATTTATCATAAATTCTATAAATTTAAAAATAAAAACTGTGGCTTCTTTTTCCTTTAGCGGGTTACGTACTGTAGCGGCATCCTATTACTTAAAAATTCTAAACATTGAGTTCTCTTCAACCGAATTTAACTGACAATTCAAGGACATGTATTGACTAACAAATGACATGTAACAACAGCTGTGGAAATTTTTTTATTTACTTTTGTTTGAAGTCAGTTGCTTCTGTTATATTAAAATTAACGAAACTGTTAATTTTTTATATAATTTAAACTTTTTTTACCTGTGTTTATTTTGATCTGTTGATCATGGATTTCTTTAATTCATATAGTTCAGTTGACCTCCAGACGTAACTAAAAAGATTTGATTAATTTGTTCAATTAGTTATTCTATACTTTAATAATTATTTAAGTGATATCCGTAGCTTAGACATATTTTATAAAATTTGATGTTTTTAATTTATATTATATATTCTCAATTATATTTAAGAATATAAATAAATATACTGTCTGATTAATGCGGGTGGAGTTTTTATTCAATTATTACTAAATTAGTTCTTTATTAATAGTATTGAAAACGTCCCTTCTATAAGCTTCGTAGGATTTTTGGTGGAAACTATTTTTAGAGAATAAAATTCAACTTACTCAATCACCTATTTCAATGATACTTTTTTGTAATAAAAACGTAGAAAACAATTCTAACTATCCATTAAGACAAATGTTTTAAGCAATACAATTTTATTTTTCGATTACTGCAGAAATTCTCATTTAGGAGTTTATTGAAATCAAGAAAACAAATTTCCACTTTATTTCTATTTAAAAAAATATTTAATCCCTTTTTAGGTAGTAATTCGGTCCAACTTATTTTATTACTCCAATACTATTATTATGAGTGATACTTTTTTTTTTCCTGGTTTAGAATAAAAAAATATATCGGTAATTCCTTCGATGTTTATTCGAAAATCATAAAATGTTCAATAAGTTCAACACCGCTCTAGCAATGGTACAATCGGAGATATAAAATAGAAAGTTTGAGATGTTTTCTTTATTTTAAACTACTTTAGCTCTCTTATAGATGCATATAATCTTCAGTTAATGCTCAGTTTTCCAACAGTTGTAGTTACGATAGATTTGAATACAATTGGGAAAAGTTATGAAAAAAGTGTATTTTTGTTCTCAAACTCAGTACATCTGGAGAAGATATCTTCCATATAAATATCTTCCAAAAATCAAGTTTAATAATTTATATGTTTTTTTATTTATATAAAAATTCTCGTTTTCGAAAGATGGTAAAAACGAATCTAACGCAATTTTTCCTAGTTATATGTATATATATATTGGGGGTGACGGTAGCAGCGTGGTAACGCGCCTATCTGTCAACCTAAAGGTTGCAAGTTCGAGTCCCCGTTCCTTATTCGGGATTGTTTCAAGCATATAATTATACAATTCTTACTCACAGCCTCCCCTCAGGCATTTGTGAGGTCCATTAGCTAATGGGTGGAACTCACAAAAATAGGCGTGGGAGTGACGAACCCATCTTGCATCCAGGACTGCTACAACTTCGTCAATTCTTCCCCCCTACATATTGCATTTTAATATGAGCAACTCCCACCTCTCTGATAGAACGTTTAAAGTAAATCATAACCTAGGTTCTTTCCCAAGGATTATTTTATTTTTTTGTACAGTTTTAAATTACAATAAATAAATAAATTTAAGAAAACTTATAGTCCTTTATGTTTAAAAATTTTGGAGTAAATATAACCAATTTAAAATAAGTATCGTAAAGAAAACCACGAGTAAAATAACACCATAATAAAAAAAGAAAAATTAAATATTTTTATTTAAGTGCCTAATACCAGTTTCTTGTTTATATTTTTTACAAGGTTTCCTGATTAGTCACGTATTGAAGTGACAACTATGAATGCAGATCTGTTAATCAAAGGTTAGGGCAATATAATTGTATAATATAACTGTTAAAGAATATCTCACGTCACTGATTTGCGACGAAGTTTAATGTGGATTTAATAATGGAATATGGTCCTGGTTCGGTCTAATAAAATTCAAATAGTAATAACTAATTTAATTAACGTAGTCTGGATTTGCTTTAATATTCCAATTTATTATTCCGTTTGACATAAATGGTCAGGTTGAAGAAAAAAAATCTTTCAATTTGAACCCAGTTCTTCGATGCTTGCAATGTATGACCGAAGAGTTTGGAATGCTATAAATGAATCATTGTACTGCGATGACGCACATTACGTGACCTGATGTTTATACCTATACCGAATTTTGCAATTATGATTCCACTTTTCATCGATTATTATTGTTAATTCATGTTTCAGTAAGTTAAAAATAGTCTTCTCGGGATCCAGAGTTTTTTATTAGAAAGAATTATTAATTAACTCCCCTAATATTGACTCGTTCAGTTGTTAATAGTATCGAAACATTACATCGTCTAAATTATTGTACTTTTTGTTATAATAATGCTAGGGCAGGGAATGCTTATATTTATCAGTGAACTGATGATGAATGGGTTTTCTATTATTCATTATTATTCCGGCTATTTTAAGAATCTCATCGGAAGGACCGAAAAAAAGTATATTTCCATTTATTTAATTGAGTCGAGTCATTAATTAATTAGTCATTAGAAAAATCGTGTTGTTGCCTCGTCAAATGAAAAATAGTGGTTTATTAATCAACCCTTGATTAATAAAGACTAATTACACTGCCCAGTTGACATTTCATTAGTTAATGTTTCTCTGAAATCGCCATTACTTTATTTTACTTCCTCATGTCTTCCGTATGTTGTATATAATGGCGCCCAAACATACAATTACCACCTGACGTGAGGATTTTACTCTTGAAAAAAAAACCTATGTTCAATAAGTCTTTTACTATCTACAATTCATTGAGATAATAATAAAAAATATTTTTAATACCTCCGATGTTTATTCGAAAAATTATAAAATTAAAACTTCAACACCAGTTTACCACTGGTACAAACCAGACCCAAATAAACTAATTATAATCGGAGGTATATAAATAAAACGTTTGAGAAAGTTTTTCTTTATTTTAAACTACTTTTATTTCCTTATAAAGGTATATAATCTAAAAGGTGTTAATATAATTATAAAAAAAAAAATTAAAGTTCAGTTTCCAACAATTGTAGTAACGATGGGTTTGTGTACAAAATTCAGAAAATTTATGCATTTTTTGTGAAACGTGATTCATCTGGAGAAGATAAATATCCTCCAATAACCAAGTTCTATAATTTCTAATTTTTTTTAAGTATATGAAAATTTTAATTCTGTAAAGAGAGTAAAAAGGAGTCTAACTTAATTTTTCTTTTTCGATATTTAATTTACAATATACCTAAATTTAATACGGATATTTATTTATTTTTTTAATAATAGTTTTTATTGAATAATATTATCACAAGCTACTAAAGTTAAGAGCAATTAGGATTAGCGTTTTAAATATCCATTCATACTATATAAACGCAAACTGAACTATAGGAAAAAAAAACAGAGAACAAAATACAGATAAATAAAATGAATATGTGATCACTATAAATAAAAGTATTAGATTTATATAATAAATGCTTGAATAATTTATGTAATGATAATTGAATAATTTATATAAAATATCAGGAAAATTCTCATATTCACATCTATATACTATATTTACATTCTGTCTTGCCAACTCGGAACCAAGCTTTGCCGTACTCATTTGAAAGGGAAATGAGGGCTCCAAGAAATTCTTAAATTTATCAAAAAATCATTTTTCACAAACCCGTTTACACACAAACTTTGGATTTAAGTAATTTCGTTGATGATATCAAAGAATTAGGAACAACGCCAAATTTCTATTAATAGTTAAACATATTAATCATTAAGAAATAATATATAATTAAATTTAAATGTTACATTTCTTTATTTTTGTATTATTATTATTTATTTTATTTATTTATTTTATTTTTTTTCTGGTGATCATTATTTATTTTTTATTACTAAAGAAAGAAGGGAAATGATAAAGAATACAATAAGCCTATTATTTTTAAAACTGAGTCTTCAACTTCATAAGGTTATAAAAGTTTTTAAATTGTAGCAGTGTCATTAAGAACATTAGATTAAAAATTACAAATTCTTAATTAATTAATAAAAAAAAATATTTCCTATATATATTATTTATAAACTGGTTATTATTGTTTAAATAAATAAAGTTTATCCAATTTTGGTCTCTGAACAATTTTTATTTCTTTATAAGTCCGACGTTTCGGCCCATTCAGTCAACCCTAAAGGCAATTTTTTTTTTGGCCAAAACTCCCATTATATTATAATATTGCCTAACCATGGATGGGGGTAAAAAGTTTTTCATATTGTGGGACCGCCACTCAATGAAAGTCAACGTCCCAAGCCGGATAGAAAGAAAATCTTTGTGCAATTTTAGAACTAAATCATTTTTAAAAAAAAATATGCAGCCTATTCTGCCCAGGTCATTAATTTCAGTTCACAAATTACATTAATTTGTCAATTCTTCACATTAAATTAAAAATTATAACTTCTTATCAGAGTCAACCTTCTCTATTTTATTTATTTAAATAATATTTCTGGATTTTCTCTTTAGGAAGTCAATTCATAAAACTTTTTTGAGGTTAATAAACTTCCAATTGAATGTAATTTATATTAAATTATCATATTATAGTACAACGTTTCGGGACCACTGTCCCATATTCATGTACTTTAAACCTACAAAAATAATAAACCATCATAACAACAATCTTCATACTAATGTATTATTATAATTCACAACATTATATTCACCTCATAATTTTTCATAATTTGAATTTCATATAGGAAATCATGTCACATCTTTATACCATTACTTATTTGTGCATCTTCACTTCTTAGCACAGCCATTACTGTATAATTCTTACTACCTCTTTGGACCTTATCTCATGTCCAGTGTGCTGTTTGGTTACCTCCCTGGTTTTTTTTTAAAGTCCTGCTTTGTATTTAACATTAAAGTTAGTGATTTTTTTCCTAAACCCGTTTATTTCTTCTGATTTTATTCTTATATTTTGAGTCTATTTATAATTTCGGCGTATTGTGTATCTAAGTGTTTAGTGTCAGTTTTGTAGTTAACTGTGCTTTGTATGTTTTTGTTATATGTATAGCTTCCAGAAATCTTCTGCTTTTTGTATTTTGGGCTGTATCTATTAGTTTTGGGTTTTCAAAGTTGAATTCGTGGTTCAATTTTATGCTGTGGTAGGCCAGAGCTGTGCAATCTATATTTTTAACGTTTCTACAATTGGTTACATGTTGCTTAATTCTAGTTTCCAGTTTTTTAGATGCTTCACCAATGTATACTTTTTCACAATTTTTACAATCCATCTTATAAATTGCATTTAATTTTTCCATCTTATCAACTTTTTCTTTCATGTTGGACAGCTTATTATTGTTGTATAGATCGGTTCTGATATTTATATGGTCATATTTTGTCAGTGTTTTTTTTATTTTATTTGTTAGGCCTGGTATGTTTTGAAGTTTAAAGACTTAATAATTTATATTAAAGACTTAATAATTAATAAATTTGATATATTAATAGAGTTTTATTAACTTCAAAAAATTTTTATAAATGAACAATATTTCCTTTTGTGATTTCTTCTGAATAATAAATTTAATATATTAGTAAATATCGTTTTGTTTATAATTACGTTGAACAGTTATACGAAATGTTATGCAAATGATCGATAATTGTCGTATAACATTATGTTTGATGAGATGATTTGCAAGGCTAATGGCTTGAAGGGATCGCGGTGTTTGGACCTCTGTAATAATATCGATCCCTTCTCAGAAGACTCCCCCCCAACCAAATCGGTTTTCATGTTTAACCGGTGACCGACTTATCTAACATAAGCGGTTACTTTTAATTGATCTACTTCTTTACAATAATATTTATCCCTAGGTATTCAGTATTATTATAATTTTTACGGTTGAGAACTTGAGTTCTACAGTAATGAAAATCCATTTATTAGATGTATGGAACTTTTTTTTTAAGTATATATATATATATATATATATATATATATATATATATGAATATATAAAAGAAAGATTTACTAAGTTCATCGTGCGATATTTCATCTTTTTGATCAGTTTGATCTTTTTTACAACGCTGCTCGCTATACCGTAGATTCCGGTATAACGCCAGTCTAGCTCTGGTACCATTTCCTAATTAGTCTAGTAATGAGGCGATAATATGAGCCATTGATTTTGAAAGTGACATTAGACCATTTTCAAGAAAAACAAAATCAAGCTTACATTTATATGATATTTTCATTGTGAAGCAAATTATTACAAATATTATTACAAGAGCCGAGAAGAAAAACAGGCAGTTATCTAACTCCAATTTTTGATTACTTTTATCAAAACTATGTATAATTACTAGTCAGAATTGATGAGTCTGCCAAGTATAGGTATGGGGAACAAAAAATGGCGGTTGGTTTAAAAACCTTTAAAAAAACATTAATTTTCTATTCGGAGCTCTATATCTTAAAAACTACCAACAACACTAGAAAATCTAAAAGAGCATTATTTAAACAAGAGTAAATTTTCTGAAATATCAGCCTTAATAGAGCTATTTACGTTCAATAGTTCTCGAGATATAGCTTTTTAAAAAGCAACATTTCATAAAAATGGTGTATGGAACTAACTGAAAGATCAATAGTTATTTTGAAAAATATATAAATCTATAAAATATATATATTGTTAATGCTACAAGGCAATACATATGTATGAGGTACTAATTTTATTTTAATGAAGTGTACGAAAAAAAAAATTAAGTCTGGTTATAATCTATGCTATAATATTTTTTTAATATAGCATGAGAACAAACTAGATAATTTTTTATCTACTTATCAGAACACTCTTGTAATCTTTCATTGACTGATACCGGCCCTATAGTAAATACTGTTTATCTTATCAAGCAAGCTTGATACAACCTGTTTCTTCCTAAATTGTTTTCGGCTGACGAAAGGCTGAATTGAATGTTGTTTTTTATTTGCTCATTACATTAATAACTCACTTTTTTTATTTAATGAAAAAATATTTAAGTGGTTTTTAGCAATAGCCAATACTAAAAAATAAAAAACGAAAAATTAGTTAGACGTGCTATTATATAGTGTCCAGCACTGCAC
Organism: Halyomorpha halys; assembly: GCF_000696795.3. Classification (NCBI taxonomy): domain Eukaryota; kingdom Metazoa; phylum Arthropoda; class Insecta; order Hemiptera; family Pentatomidae; genus Halyomorpha; species Halyomorpha halys. The sequence continues at coordinate 830,627 of NW_027111080.1, read as the reverse complement.
ACGTGACACTACCGACTCAAAACACCACTTGTTTTTAATAAGCAGGTCGTTCGGTATAAGTATCTTCAATTAATTACTTTTTATTGAATTGTATTAATACAAGCTGCCTCATTTAAGGGAAATAAGTATTAGTGTTGTAATTGTTCATTCATACCGTATATTTAGATTAAATTAAAGAAAAAAGAAGAAAAAAAATTATAACAAAAAAAGAATAAAATATTAATAAATAATTTCCAAATATGATATTAATAAAAAAAGGTATTAAGTCGAATTAATAAAAAAAAAAGTATTAAGTCGAATTAATAAAAACTGATTAAAAAATAACTGACCAATTTATAAGCAACATAAAGAAAATTAAGGTATAAATTCTACTCCAATATAATGAGAGGAATAACGCATATAATATAATATGAATATTTGATTTGATAAAGCAATAATAAATAAAATAAAAAAAATATATGATTTCTATTCCTTTTTCCAGAATTGTGATTTTTTTATTTGTAATTTTTTTTTTTGGCCCCCAAATCTTGAGTTTTAAAAAGATTATTACATGATTCAAACATGATGAAACCTCAAATCTGTTTTTTTTTTTCGATTGAACTTTTATTGAAATTATACAATCTGCCAAACTCAAGTATTAGGACTATTAGTACTCAATTATACCATTTATACATATCAAATAAAAAAAAATAGAAAAGTAAATAAATAATAATTATGAATATACAAAACATTAAGAACAATAAACTAGAATGGATAATAATTATAAATATACTATGTACACGCAATAATCATTGTAAAATAAGAAAAAAACTGAGGTAAATATTAAAATAAAATTAATTATCTTTAACAAAATCATAACTGTTTACAATATTTCCTTATTAATTAATTACATAACATAATTTAAAAAAAAAATATTCTTATGTAGATGGCCTCGAGATCTTCCAATATAAAAATGTTATTAGATTGTTACCAATAGTTTCTTTACATGGCCGTATCATTCAATTATGATCTTACATTGAATTTAGTAGATCTATTATTTACAGTTGTTATATCAATAAATAAATAATAAAAAAACTTTTTTTTCTTACATCCTTTATTGAAAATATATAAATATAACAATAGTAATTGTTAACCTGAGTATATAAAACATGTAACTGGTGCCCTTACATGTTTATATACTCAGGTATATATTGATATTGTTACATATATTTTTTCAATAAAGGAGGTAAGAAAAAAGAAAGTATATTTATTATTATTATTATTTATAGGAAAATACTTATGTATACTCAGAATCTTAATATTTTTATTTGAACTTTTAATAGTGGGTAGGGCAAAGCGATCCTGTTTAAGCATTAACTGGGTTACTTGCGATTACACGCCCGGTTGGCGAAACGAACTCAAAATTGCAGCGAGCTCCACTCCTCGTTAAAAATTGCCTGTGGTAATTTATTTTTTTTCATCGAGTGGTATGATTGAATTATAGAGGTGTGCAATAAATATATTCGGAATAATCATGGCAAAATGAAATGCCCGATTTTGTGAACTTTTTTTTTCTTTAGTAGGACAAAATTATCTACCTAGGTAGAAAACATTTCCTGGTTTCTTTTTTAACAAAAATTATTTCGTTTATTATATATTTTACTATAAAAAAATTCTTGAACTATATTATGGTCGTTTTAAATGTTGATGAAATTAGTCTTAATAAATACCATATATTAAAATTAAATATACTAAAAATGAAATATATTTTCACTAAACACAATGATTGAGATTTAATATTATGTAAGATGTATAAAATTAATAAAAAAAATAAATCATCACATTATTCATATGAAAAGTAACTTAAATAATAATCATTCATAACTAATAATTACAAAATATGTATTATAATTGCGATTCTTAACCATCTTCCATATTAACAGTTGGGACAGGGATACTAACGAATCATGGTGAATGCATTGCAACATTTGGTGTACCAGTGCATGGAATTCTATTGATTTATTTTTTTTAGTACGCTTTGAAATGACTACAATTCAGAGATATTAGAAAGTTGAATAAATCTTTATTACTATATTTGAGGATTTATATAGATTTAATGGAGACAATTGATAGTTTGATATAAATTATTGTATTTAGTTAAAATGAAACATTTACAAATACTTTATTATTATGGTTTGGTGACTTAAATTAAACCAATTAGGAGCGAAACATAATTTTTTATTAAAAAATAAAAATAAAACGATTCAACCAATTTATTCAAGACTCGGCAGTGGTTTAGGGATCTATAAACTGTACCAAATAGCATAAACCGTATCTAATTAAACAAATTAGAATCGAAAAAAAAGAAGTTTAAGAATCTTTTCTTTATTTCAAACCATGAAGTCTGAAAGAACAGATATTCAACCGGTTATATTGATGTAGGAATTGTATATAATAAAGAGGAGTAATGATTTAAACAATTTTTTGAACAAAAGTCACTGGGAGAAAAAAATAATCCTTTGTATCAATCAAGTTAAAAAATTTCAAATTTTTAATTTCTTTGAAAAATGGTATTTGGTAGTTTGAGATAACAGTAAAAAAGAATATAATGTTTTTGTAAATATATATTCGAGAGCCCAAGAGGAGAAAAAAGGCAGTTATTTCACCCCAGTTCTCGAGATATAGCTTTTAAAAAAAAGCAACATGCCATAAAAATGTTGTATGGAACGTACTGAAATATGAGTAGTTAGTGAATTTATTTTGAAAAATCTATATCTCAAAAACCATTTGACGTACAGATGTCTATTAGCACTCAAATTAAAGCTAGTCTAATGAGCTATAAAGTAGTTATAAGTGTCATAAACTACTTTATAGTAAGTTAAATTTCCTTTATTTTGAGTGTTGGCGCACATATGTGCGTCTTATGGGTCTAGAGATATATTTTTTCAAAATTCCAACATTTTATACGAACATATATAGAGTGTAACATTATGTAAATTTACTTTGTCAAATGTCATAAAAACTACTACTCCTACAAAGATAGACATTAAAAACTATTTTATGTAGTTCCTGAGATGTAGATTTCTCAAAATAAATTAACTAACTACTAATCTTTCAGTTCATTTTTAAGAAATGTTGCTTTTTAAAATGTTATATATCGAGAACTATACGACGTAAATATCTCTATTAGGGCTAATAATTCAGCAAATTTACTTTTCTTTAAATAATGTTCTCTTAGACTTTTTAATGTTGTTGGTAGTTTTTAAGATATAGAGCTCCGAATGAAAAATAATTGTTTTTTTAAGGTTTTTGAACAGCTGCCATTTTTTATTCCCCCTACCTATACTTGGCAGACTCATCAGTTTTGACAAGTAATTATACATAGTTTTCATTAAAGTAATAAAAAATTGGGGTGAGATAACTGCCTTTTATTTCTTCCCGGTTATTGTACTAATAGTAGAGCTTACTAGAATCAGAAATAGTTTTTACTTATTCTTCGGACAGAGACGAATCGATTGGTGTACAATAACCATGAAAAATAACTTGTAATTTCTGAGCTACAAACCAAAAACGCTAAATTTGAAATTTCTTAGCTGTTATTTCACAATTTCTATTGTCTATAGTATGTAACTTATACTAAGCTATGGCATAGAAACTTATTCTCAGTTACTGGCATCACGTATCACAGATAGAGATTAAAATAGAGTTCTCTTTTCAAATTCCATAATTCTCGAATATTTATCTCTAAACCCGATGATATGGTTTATTAAATTTCTCTAAATCTGTTTATTCACTTTATATTTTCTTTTTAGGAAGTCTGATAAATCAATTTCTATAAATTTTTTGAGGTTAAAATCTTCCAAAAGTTGAATATAAATTCTATATTTTTCATTTTAGTTGTACGACGTTTCAAGACTATTGTCCCATATTCATGCACCTAAGTAATCCTCATATTTGTCATAATTTTAATTAAATCATGGAAATCATGTCATCTATTGAAACGTTGTACAACTAAAATGAAAAATATAGAATAATTTATATTCAAAATTATTTGAAGATGGTTGACCGTAGATATTTAAGAGAAGATGGTCGGGGGGGGGGGAGTGGTGAGGAGGGGGGTGAACAGAAAAAATACAAATAAACAAACGAATAATTTATTTGTGCCGACGTTTCGACCTAATTTTCAGGTCTTCATCAGGGTTATAAAAAACAAAAGACAACAACCATCATTCAGAGAGGAAAAAAAAAACCAATAGACTAAAAAATTTGGAAATAAACATAATAATGAAATGAAAATATAAACAAATTGTTAATAACTGTGGACAAAGATAGTAGTAGATTGATATAGATTGATAAAGTAGATTGAGCCTCACATTTATATGTATTTTAATAATAATGTTATCAATCTACTACTGTGTTGTCCATAGTTATTAATCAACTAGTTTATATTTTCAAATCTATTATTATGTATATTTCCAAATTTTTTAGTCTATTATTTATTTATTTATTTTCTCTCGGAATGATGGATGTTGTCTTTTTGTTTTTATAGCCCTGATGAAGACCTAAAAATTAGGTCGAAACGTCGCACGAATAAATTATTCTTTTGTTTATTTGTGTTTTTTTCTGCTGACCGCACCTCCTCCCCCCTCCAGATCATCTTCTCCTAATTTATATTCAACTTTTTTGAAGTTTTTAACCTAAAAAAATTTATAGGAACTGTTCTTTCACGTTTCATCAATTCCTGTAGTATGTGATAGAATTTCGGGATTTTAGTTTACACAAGTTGAGCCCCAGTTGAATCTAGAACTAAAATTATATCTCTTTGTACCTTTGGTACTAAATTGTACTGAGGTAGCCATTGATATTATACCGTGAAAAAATAAAAAGTAATCGTTGCAGAACATTCTTAGTACTGAGTGCATTTTTGCAGTCGCCATGAAAGATATGATAGGATAGATGAAATGATGGGGTTGTTCCCTCATAAAATACCGTAAGGTTAATCACACACTACATCTCCCTTCTTCTCAGTCTCCAACTGGCGACGACTCTTATGTTTTCTTGTTATTTTGTGTTCATTCTTTACTTTTGTATTATATTTTACTAAATTTAAAATTAATTTAATAAAATTATTATTTTTTTTTTCAGAACTCGAACTCGGTACACAATGCGTTGTCGAGATGGAAGGAGGCCAAACTATTCTTCACCAGCCAGCAGGCCTCGATAAACTTGACAGGTAAGGGTAGTGTTTATACGAATAAATAATAATGCTATTATTTTATAAAATTAATAAATTTGAATATTTATGTATGTAAAAATCTGACTTGACAGACATCTTCAGTTTGATAGCAGTTTAACTAGGAGCAAATTATGAAACGTAATATTTATTTTGTTGTTGTTGTTGTTTGTTGCTTAAAACCCTCTGGTCATCAACGCCTATGGCATGATATAATATAAAAAAAAAATAAATAAATAAATAAAAAATAGAAGAAAAAAAAAGAAAAATAATTTTAAGAAAAAATAAAATAAAATAAAATAAATAAAAAACATAAAAATCGAAGAGGAGTTATAATTTATAAAGAAGGCGATGTGCTTTTAAAAATTCAAATACTCGTGTAATTTTAGCTTCCTCATCTGCCAGAGTGTATTTTCTTTTTTTTTTTTTGTTGTTATTTAACTCCATTGCAGTAAAAAACTTGGGAAACATTTGACAGCAACCGATAGTTTGCTGTCGTTAAGTAATAATTAATTAAAATACACACAGTAATAAGCCCTTTTTTAAAAGCCTATTAATACCATAAAATACCAATTGACCTTTAAAATAATCAGTAAAATGCTGAGCAATCACATTTCTAGCAGACACTATCATAGAAAAAGGACAAAAACAAATTAATTTGTCTAAACAGCAATAAATTTTCATGTTTTCACATTTCTAAATTTATTTACTTATCAAAGATACTAAGGTTTCACTCAATAATTTCAAACTTATTTTTTTGTATAGTTTTTTACTACCAATATTGGCCTGTTGGGCCATATATTGTTATAAAAAATTTGATTTACTTTTTAACAGTTGATAATGTTGGTGTTTAGTCTCACGATTTACAATAATTCAGCTAAAGATAAACAATAAAAATAATATATCTAATAAATATGCAATTGAAGAATTAAATAATAAAGAAAAAACTAATATTTATGGAGTTAATAAATAACTGACTTATTTACTAAAAAAAATTTTTGTCCCCCTTTCATTCTTCAGTTCATTTTTCCTTGTTTGCATTAAAAAAAAGTAATTATTACAGTCAAATGTTGAATTTAAAGCTTAACTTTTAACATAGGAATATGTTGTTTATTAATACTCCACCGATGATAAATGCTTCAAGCATTTATTTTGATGTAGTTTGTTGATACACAAACCCCCTGTTATAATAAAAATTGATTATTATTAGTTATATAGAATGAAAATATTTCTGTTATATGATCGGGTTTAGTGAAATTATCTTATTTAGATAATCTACGTACATAAATTATCTACATATGGAACACCACTCCAATTATCCAATAGCTTCATGATTGAGACTTGATTTACTCTAAGAATGTTTCCATAATATCTTGATAGGACATTTATAACTACATTTACAAAAAAATATGATACAGGCATGAAGAGAAACCTACCCGTTGGTAGCAGTCTAATGACATTTCTACATTAGAAGATCTCGAGGCCATCCTCTTTTCAGGCGCCTCGGAGGATAGTCAAGATTGGGAAAGTAAGCAAGGTTAGAAACTTGTGGGTTTTGGTGGTTAGAGAGTTTATAATGAAAGGATTAATGTCTAACTTGGGCTAGTTAGGTTATATATGGAACATTAAGTTCTTTATGGATCATTTGTGACAAAGTAAGGAATATTGAGGATTTTGGAATTTAAGACCGTTGGTTTAGTAAGTGCATTATCCTGTCATTTCAGTCTTGTGCTAGGATTTCAAGCTAGTATTAGTAGTTTGCTGACAGATTACTATCATTAACTTAGTTTCTCATTATAATCTGAATTTGACATAGAATCATTTTTATAAAAGTGAGAGTTGCTAGGAAAAGGAAGGAATTCTCTGTGTAAAATATAGAATTTCTCTTCCCCATATTGAATTATAAGCAGATAATGACTTCCAGGTGAAAACTTTTCTAGAAGTCCCGCTGTATTGGAGTGACGTCCTATGGAAGAGATGTTGAATGCGGCGATAAAACGAACGAGGTGGGTGTTGGAATGACTGACACAATCTCCACCTCACCTCAGTTATTGTGTAGATAGGCTTCGCTTCATGAATGGTTATCAGCCTTTCCTTCTATCGTGTCGTGTCCGTTCTTGGTTTTTGTAAATAAATTTTTATTTCCCATTCCATGGCATACATGAATTAAAAAAAAAAAAAAAAGAAGTATATAAAAGCAAAACAATAAATTTTAATTTATTATGGACCTGACTTTTAGGTCGAATATATGGCTTATTTTCAGGGCTGCAATGTAGTTACAATACAAACTGATTGAAAGCATTAAAAATAACATGAAATATTGTATAAAAAAATATTAGGATTATATTAAACTGTAGGACATTATAAAAATTAAAAATTTGTTGCGCAGCTGCATTAAAGAGTAATTTAAAGAAAAAGAGAAAAGTACTTTATATATAATCTTTTCTATTACTTGAGACTCGTATTTATTGTTTAAATTAATCAATTAGTACCCATGTTAAGTCTTAACACTCTTTATTACATCATCAACAGTCCAACGTTTCGG
>NW_027111080.1:820088-822573 GCF_000696795.3 Halyomorpha halys | reverse complement strand
TAAAATCATAAATATTGTAAAGAAAATCTTTTTAAAAATGTCTTTTTTTTTATTTGATTTTTTTATCCTTTATTGGCATAATGCAGTCTGCAACACTCAAGAGCAATAACTAATAATCCTCCAAGTACTCAATCAAACTATGTAGTTGTATACATATTAATTATAAATAAAGAAGTTAATAAATAGCAATTAGCCTGGACTGTTTTCCAAAAAAATTGAACATGATTTATTTTATTGAAGAGAATTAATACAATCTGTCAAAAATACAGGGCATGAAGAATTAATGTTCAAATATCCATTCATACAATATTTACAGAAATAGAAGAACAGAAAAAAGGGGAAAAAAATAGAGAAGGGGGAAAAAATGTAGTTGATTGCAATAAAGGACTAAAGTAAAAAAAAAATAATAAGTTTACAAATGAAAGATAATACTATCATAATTTTAATGAATAAAAATATGATTCTATATTAAAAATATAATGAAATAAGTCATTCATCTGATCAAATAATAAAAAAAAATTAAATTTCTCACACATTTGTATTTGGATTGGGTTTCATAATTATCAATTCAAAAAATAATTTGGTTACTATTCAAGTTTTTAATTATTTTTTTCTTAAACAGTTAAGTAAGTAGATTATCATGAGGTGAAAAGCAAAAAATAATAATAAAATTGGAAAATATATTTTTCTGTTATTGAAATTCTTGATTTTTTCGTTTGGATCTCTCTTTTTTTTTTCTTTTTTTTTTTTAAGCAATTCGGCAATATTCATAAATATATGTCGTGAATGCTATGTTAGATTTTTGTTTAAATAAAATTAATTTTATCCAATTTTAGTCTCAAAACAATCACGAACAGCTTTTATTACACATATGATTTTTTTAAAAAATTTAAAAATAACAATATTAATAATTAATTATCATACCTTAAACACAATTTTAGAACCACACCAATTTAAAAAAAAAAAGCTTTATGCAGGCTATTCTGCCCATGTCATTAAATTCAGTCCACAATTACCCTATGAGACATTAAACATAAGGGAATCATATAAATTTTTAAATAAGCAATTCCTAGTTTATGCCTAATTACCTATTTTGTTCATTCTTCATGTTAAATTAAAAATTGGAACTTTTAATCACAGTTAATTGTCACTATTATAATTTATCACAAGTTTAGATTAGATTTTTTAAAATAATTTTTTCTTAATCTATTTGATAGATTTAAACTTTAATGATGACACAAAATGGCGTATTTACAGTGAAACCGTTTAGGAATGTAATTAAAGATTACCTACCCCAACAACCCAATCAATATCCAGTAAATGAAATGGCCTTCCCAGTTTATATCGTGGTAATAGGATATTACAGAAGACTGGTTTGACTTGCTATACTGCACCACTCTAAATTTAGTTCAACTATATATCAACAAGTATTGAACTCATCATAATAATGTCTCTTCCTTTTTGAGTTTATGTACTCAAAATAAATATAAACCAACTTAATCAGTTGTCTTTTTGCTAAAACAATTCCATCATCTGAAGTGTTTGAAGTGAGCTGAAGTTATTTATTTGTGTTAATTAGTTCACAAGTTTTTATTTATAAAAAAATTATTAAGAAACAAATCTGATAAAAAAAATATATAAACAATTGGTCAAAAAAAAAAAAGACCATTGAGAAATAGTTTTAACTATTTATTTATTTATTTCATGCACGTATGGAATTTCTCGTCGATTCCGTTACAATTACACTTACTAGACAAATGGTCTTAATTTACAATTATAGACTCAAGACTCATTTAAATAATTATAAAAAAGTCTATTTGGAGTTCTGTTAATGAGTAGATTCTCCATAATACTGTATAATGCCATATTGTTTTCATTTATTTTTTTTTAACAATTGATTTTTGTGGGGTAAAGTCTCGTACTAAAGACATCCCTAACTCAATTAAAAAAAAGATAAACTAAATAGATTAAAATAATGCTTTTTAATAAAAAAAGTGAAATTAATAACAAAAATATCGACATTCGTTGACTTAACAAAACGAACAATTGCCCTCTAATGAGTAAACAAAACGAGTTAATTTGAAAAAAGACGAAGAGAGAAAAAAAATTATAATATATAAAATAAAAGTAGTGTGAATAATAGGATTAATAAATATAAAATTTATAATAGAATGTCCTGCAGCACTCTGGGCTTCAGTCTTCGGGTTGAGGTTGGGTTTACCATGTTGTAGGTCGCTGCTCCTTTAACTGTCGGTAAGTGGGAGTGGAACTTCATGAACTATTTTGTAATGTAATCCTCTATCTACTCCATTTGTAATTCCCGATCCAATTGGCTATTTCTTATGAACTAAGGAGCACCCATTGAGATTCTTAGGACTTTGTTTTGAAAAGATTGTAATTTTTTTCTTTTTCGTAAAGGATCCCTCTTCCTAGAAGTGGTCTGAGAATTGTTTTAAAAATAAGAGCATTTGTTTCTGTTTTTAAT
>NW_027111080.1:762724-819363 GCF_000696795.3 Halyomorpha halys | reverse complement strand
GATTGTAATTTTTTTCTTTTTCGTAAAGGATCCCTCTTCCTAGAAGTGGTCTGAGAATTGTTTTAAAAATAAGAGCATTTGTTTCTGTTTTTAATTTTGATTTTCTATTTAGAATAGGATATAGTACTGTTAACCTTGCGTAGGTTTGAGTTAGTTTGATTTTGATATGGTGATTCCAGGTAAGGCGGTGATCTAGGTGAATTCCCAGGTATCTTACTGTTTCACTGGCAGGATTCCATTTCACATTTTTACCTTTATTAGTTCCGGTGGTTCTGCTCTCTAAGAGTAAAAAGTTTTGAACTACATTTGTTGGTGTCCAGACTAATCATACATTTAGTGAAGATCATAAGGCGATAAGATAGTTGTAGATCATTAAGGCGACTTTGCAAAGTATTTCTAACGATTATTATGTCATCACGTTGCGAGAACATAGCTGTGGAGGTATGTGTGGTGAACATATAAGTTGAACAGAATAGGAGAAAGGACTAAACCTTGTGGAGTACCGGCTTGGATTTATCTGAGTGTAGAATTTTTGTTATTTATTCTAACAGAAAATGTTCTACCATTGAGGAATGAGCTCAGAATATTGTATATGTATTTCGGATTGTCTACTTTCTTTAGTTTATATAGGAGACCTCGATGCCAGACCTTATCAAATGCTTGTTGTATATTGCCGTTGTTACATAACTCACATAATATTTACTAGTTATATATTTTTTTTTAATACAGTTGTAAATTTCATTAAATTAATTATAATAAAAAAAGAATTTTTAATTCAAAGTGTCGCATTTTATTAAATTCTTGTTATAGTAAAGAGATTTAGAACAATGAGATGCGAGTATTCCTTTTTTTTTTCTTTAGAATTCTTAATGCCCTATCTTATCCCTTAGGATCGGGGGAAAGGGGATTTTCCGGGACTCGCCCCCGAGGGAACATTCCGCTTAAATGTATAAAACTGCCTGGGATTCTAGGTTCTAAACAGACCCTTTATCTACATTTTATAGTTCTCTAGAGCCGGCCTTAATACTATCAGATTCCTGGGGTTTTGTTGTTTTATTAAAAATATTTGAATTTAAGACTTGAACTGTCAAATATGGTTGTAAAACCGTAAAATATTGAAGCCATCCGTTTTTAAGCGCCGGCTTTTGGACAGGTGGGCTTCGGAGGGATTTGAAATTTGATGTATGAGTTCCCAGGTTGGAGGACTTGGTTGTAAATTTCGATTTTTTATTTTTTTTTTTTCTATATACTTTGTTATTCAGCTAAGGAAAATCTTAAACATAAAAGAAAAGATTTATCTGTAATACTTTTAATTATTCATGCGATGGGGAAGCTGTAATGGATTATAAGCTAAAACTAAACAATTTTTAAATTATTTTTAGAATTACAACTAATGATTTAATTTATATAATACAGCTTAAATTCTAAATATTGCTAAAAAAAACAAAACGAACATTGAGATATAGATAATTTTAAAAAAGTAACCAATGGTAGAATAATAATAATAATATAAAGAGCTTTATAAAATATAGAAATAAAATAGAAAAAAAATAAATGAAATACAATTAATGGAGAGATTAATAATGACTATAATTTACAACTAATGATTAATAATATTGCTGCTCATAAATCTTAAAACACGTGAGTAAAATATGTGTAATCTTGATTTGTTTGGAATATAATTATATGGAAGTTACTAAGTGAAGAAAATTAAAATTATGAGCAGTTATTTGGTAAAAAAAAATCAGTTATTAAGAACGTATTTGATTCGTATATTTATTGTATGTCACTATTAAAATTTAAAATATTTGAAAATGTCACTTACACCACTTTGGGTATGTAACATGTAATTATCTCAATTAGTGTTATAATTATATTTCTCATATAATATTTGTATACATAAAATTCGTAATTTATTGTGTGTAGTTATCTTTTTATAGCAAAATTCATAATTTAATAATATGTATGACTTTAGTGCAAAAAATTTATTTTATTCTCTGATTTTGTTAACAAATTCTCACATCTCCAACATTTCGTTTTTGTGAAGAATATTTTTCTATTTTCTAATTTATGTTCTGCTTCTTTAAGTCGAATTATTAACAAAGAAATTATATGCTGTGATACTTGTCTCTGTCAATCATATAAGAAATGTGATTATCCTGACGGACTTGAGTCGGGTCAAGACAAAAGAAAGTGTTATTTTTAATTTTCAGCCCAAAATGAGTGCCGCATAAACACCAACTATGCAATAGTTCAAATTAACTTAAGGTGAAAAAATATAGTTTACTTCTGATTTTTTAAAAATATTAATATTAATTAAAATATATTAAAAAACACCATAATGTTTCTGAACGGCGGTTGCTAACAAATATGCCAGTGGGGCAAGGTTAGTAAGGTAACTTCCTATCGTTGTTGAATGTCAAACCTGTTTCTTGTTTGGAAGCAAAGTCATTAATAACTAAATTGGAACTTAGGCGTTTCATAACGCCCATCATCAAGCAACTGACATTTATTAGTCGACTTGATTGTTTTAACTTTAAACCTTTGGTATGTCGTCAGGATAAGAACCAGTTTTTATCCACTTTTCATAAATTTTAGTTTTATTATTTAATATTTAAAAAAATAAATAAATAAATATGACTTCAAAAATTCAAACCGTGTTTGAAAAATCCAAATATCAGGTTTTAAGAAAACTTTCGCACTAATTGTGGTTATTATTATGTGAAATACACTTGATTTCTAGGCACACTAGAAAGCAGAGGAACACCTACACAGCCCTGGTAGATCCCACGAGACACCCACCCTGTTTCATTTCACTTTTAAATTAAAAAAAAAAAAAAAAGTTGTATCATTGTCTCATTGCATCACGTGGTACAAACCTAAAGATGCATTATGACTGAATCGTTATTAGCGTTACCAAAAATGGACTAGGAAATTGAAATTATTAGATTGTATTTGGAAATTAATTTAGTCTTTAATATGTTTATATTCTGAATAATGAAAAATAGTACAAGAGAAACTTAATAAAAAAATAAATAAATAAAATTACCAAATAATATGAAAGATATATTATAGAAATTTCATTAATGATTTCTTAATAAATAATTAACAATAAATATGCCACTGTTAGGATGATTTAAGTTCCTAAACGTGAAAGTGAGTGTAAAATAAAATTAAAAAATGCATTATATATAAAAATGTGTAGTATCAATAATATTTATTATGATTTAGTTCATACAAACCTTTTAAAAAAAATTTTTTATTTTTTATAAAATACTTTTTATTTATTGAAAGATATTACAATCTGACACACAGTCACACACCTGGGCAATAGATAATAGTGATGAATGATCACATTCATACTAAAATAAGAATAAAATAAATAAATGAATGAAAAAAAAATCTCTCTTAAAATATATACAAAGAATGAACATAATCAAACTTTATAAATAAATAACATAATGATAAAATAATATAAAATCTACTCACATTTCTAAAATGGTTCTAAGACCTGAAATTAGCTTTAGAATGTTTTTAATATAAATGATTGATACTTCGGCTGTATAGATTCCCTAAAATGAAATTTATTTTTATAGCTTGCTCAAGGTTGTTAAAGTTGACTTTTTTGACATTTTTATTTGTTTTCTCCAAATATATTGAACCGGATTCGATCAGTGTTTTTTTTTTTCCAATATACTGAATCGTATTTAATGTGTAGAAAAAATATCGAAATCTAAATTTGTTTCCTATTATCATTTATATGATAGCTATTTAACATGGAAGAATCCGTTATTTTACTTTAGAAACTTCGAATTTATTCTTTTTTATGGAATATACACTTATAACAAATTTGATTAAAATGCTTTATAACTTAGCGAGATATTGAGGATGAACCTACTTAAAATGGATCGAAATTTTTAAATTTTATTTTTATTATATATATCCTATATCACAGCTCTCGAAGAATACTGTCATAATTGGAGCATTAAGATAAATTTTAACAAATCCCATCAAATCACCTTTACCCTTCGTCGTAAACCAACCAACTGCCCTACAGTTTCATTTAAAATCTTACTCTTACCCCTGTCGAACAGATCCGCTATCTTGGAATAAATCTGGACAAACGGTTAACCTGGAATCCTCACACAAAACTGAAAAGATAGGAAATAACACGTCGATTTAGACTATTACAGCACTTGCTAGACAAGCGGTCTAAACTTCCAACTCATTACAAAAGACTGATCTACATGACTGTAATAAGGCCAATCTGGACATACGAAGTTGAGCTTTGGGGCTCCACTAAACCTTCGAATTCCTCTCCTATCCAATCCTTACAATCCAAAATCCTTTGTAAAATCCTCAATGCTCCTTACTTTGTCACAAATAAAATCATACATAAAGACCTTAATGTTCCCTATGTAACCGATCTTGACCGAACCAGATATGACTCCTTCCATTATAAACTCCCTAACCACTCAAACCCCCTAGTTTCTAACCTTGCATCTTCTTCCATTCCTGACAATTCTCTCAGGCCCCTGCAAAGAAGATGGCCACGAGACCTCATAATGTAAAATGTCATTAGAGTGCTACCAATGGATAGTTTCTCTACACGCCTGTAACATTTTAAGTAATATCAAATTTACTGAATGTATTATATAATATACAGTTGTAAATTTCAATAAAGATATTTAAAAAATATATATATTATGTGTCACTGTTAGGAGGTAACCCTATTTCGAAATATATATTGGCACTCGGACTAGCATAAAAAACATGGTATGTCCAACTTTCATTTACTATAAATATTTTATAACAGTATAATAAAGTTTATTGCACTATATAATATAAAGCTGTCGTAAAGAAATGTTTGTGATTTGTTAAGAAGTGTGAAGAGAAAACTGTCGACCTATTTCTTAGCTATTACCGGTAATCGATTTGATAATTATCTTCTGTCAGCCAAGTTACAATTGCTCCTTGTTAACTGGTTAACTGTTGTAAATATTTCTTTAGAAAATTATTTTATTGTGTTATTTAACTTAAATTAAATTAAAAAATAAAAATATATAAGAGAGAAAAAAATTATTTCTTAGATTTATTTTATTTTTTCAAACTAAGTAAGTATTTATGGTTCTTTTCCTAAACTACTTTAGGTTAATAGTTTTCATTATATTATTTTTGTAGAGAAGTTTATATCGATTCAAATGCCACGTTCCAGTCCAAGATTCCGAGAAATGAAGGAAGTCATTTCATCCCAATTTTTTATTACTTTAATGAACATGATATATGGTTACTATTCCAAATTGATAAATTTCATTTATAATGAGGTGAAATAAAAATTTCTTTCAGATCTCCATTTTTAAATCTACCTGCTAATAAAAAAAATAATTTAAAGTGGAGTAAAATTGCTAAAATATGAGCCCAGATAGAGATATTTACGTTTAGTAGATTCCGAGATAAACGTTTTCAAAAAGTAACATTTCATAACGAATAATCAGTATTTAGTGAATTATTTTGGGAACCTATATCTTAGGAATTATTAGATGTTGAGATGTCTATCAGCACCAAAATCAATGCTGATTGAATGCATTATACATTAGTTTATAACGCTTATCTTCGTTAGAATAGTAGTTTTTATGACATTTTCCAAAAATAAATCTCGGTGTTTTGGTTTATAAATCAATTTCGAAACTGCTTAGCTCGTGCCTTTTATCGAAAAACTTAAAAATTAGAATTTACAAAACTATTATCCTTCCCACTGTTCTTTATGGATGCGAGACGTGGCCTCTTAAACTAAGGGACGAACAGGTTTTCGAAAATAAAGTATTACACAAAATATTCGGACAGAAAAAGGATGAATTAACGGGAGAAATTAGAGGATTACACAACGCTGAATTAAGGGACCTACACTCGGTAAATATAATTCAAGTTATAGCATTGTGGCATGTAACGTTGTAGGGCTTAGTAAGGAGCGAATCCTTAAAATGTTAATTAACCCCGGACCAACGGGTAAACGTCCGAGGATTAGATCGAAACGTAGATGGGAGCGTTAAAACAGATTTAGTTGAATTGGGTTTGGAGGGACAACACTGGAAGGATGTATGTAGAGAGCGTTTGGTGGTATCGGCATCGAACCTTCGGGTTCATTAGCCCTTTATTATAAAAAAAAAAAAGTTTTGGTTTATAAAAAAATTATGTCTCAGGAACCATTAGACGTATAGATGTCTGTTAACAATCAAATTAAAGCTAGTTGAATGTACTCTATAAAGTAGTTTATAATTTATTATTTTTGTTGGACTTGGAATTTACTGGAATAAATTCACAAAATGCTGATTTATCGATGTTTTGGGAAAATGTTTCGCTTATTAAATACTATGTCTCTTGAACTATTCGACTTTCAGATGTGTATTAAGACTTATGTCTTAGTGAATTTACTCTACTTTAAATAAAGTATAATATATATATTTTTATGTTTTAGGTTGTTTTAAGGTTAAGAAGCTCGGAATAAAAAATTAGCGAAAATTGTAGGTTTTTCAAGAATAAAATGAACCTCAGATGGTCTGAATCTTGATTTCTCCAGTAGTTACTTTTTAATAACATTTTCTATACCCCTTGTATAGTCTAGGTAAATACTGAACCATTTTCTGATGGAAGATAACAGACTTTGTTTTTTACTTAAAAGAACTCAAAAATTAATTTTTGTATCTTTGGAACAGCCATTTTTTACTCTCTTTTATCTTGGTTGGCAGAATCATTATTTTTTATTCTTAATTGTGTGTAGTTTTCATTAAAATTAACCAAGATTTAAATGAAACAACTTCTTTTTTTATTCTGCTTGGGCTCTTGACCTTTCGAACTATATCTTTTCTTCTTCAACCTTTCATCATCTTATCTTGTAATTCCGTTTAGCTTCTTAATCCCCTATGTGATATCCTCATATCGTTTAATTTTTATAACATGACAGTCATCACTGTTGGTATATTTTTTTTATATACTTTTCAAAGCAAGGTTGAGTTTGGATTCAAAACAACTCAAATTAATAGATCTATAGTAGCATTATAGTGGGTAACAATATTATTAGTAGCAATGTAATCATGTAGTAATAATAGAGCAATAGTTAAATAATAATAATATTACAATGGTATAATAATATTCTAGGAATAATATTATATTTTTATTCAGAATCTGAATTGCTCATAATTTTTTTTATTTATATATCTTCTATAATTAATTTATTGATATTGACAACTGTATTAAAAACATATACAAATAAATGTGATGTAAGTTATACTATATGGGCATGATACAGTAATTTAATGCTTATAACAAAAGGGGGCGTTTTGTTTTATGGTCCATTAAAATTGTGACATAAATGTCTGAGTCAATGAAGATTAATCTAGAATTAGTAATGAGAAAATGCTTATCTATAATTATTTATTAGTAGTTGAAAAAGGAATAGTTTTAATATCGTATCATAAGAAGCATATCTTCAACCAGAGATGATTAAATTATTTTTTATTAGCAAGCTGGTTTCGACAAATCTGTCTAGATTTCTATACTATATCTGTAGTTGTTGATCGAAATAAATATATTATTTATTTTTTTATACTATTAAAATTCTTCAAATAGTTGTTTAATATAACCAGACAGTTAAAAAGCTAAAATAAAAAAATAAAAAATCGAATTTCAGGTTTTTGAATTGTTCTTTACATCTCGTACCAAACAAGATGTAGTCCTCATTAATACAAATCAGAGATATCGCTATAAAAACTAAATAGATAAGAGCACTCCTAAATAGTTCTAGTCTTCAAGAAGTCTTTTCGATACAGAGGAATCATGGTAAAATGTCCGGAGTTCCTCGACAACTCTTCAGACCTAATGAACAGAATATTAACAAATCCTAAAAGTTCGTTAATACTATCAGTTTAACGCTTATATCAATCCGATTTGTATATTATAAGTTATCGTTAAGTAATCATCATAAGTTATCTAAAATAATCATATCATCAATCATCAAAAATAATTAATCATCTTGAATTATCATGATAAAATTATGATACCATTATCATAAATAATATTTGTGAATAATTCATTATTAAGAATTATCTTAAACTATCATAATTAGTAATAAACATTAATTATTACTATATTTTCAACTCTCTTAATCGACACAGATATTTATCAATAAACGATATAAAAATTTTAAAAAATATATATATATATTTTTTTAGTTACAGTAGCAATAACTTCTTAACAGTTCGGAATATACTTAATAATATTTATAAATAAACTAATAATTATTAAAATTATTTATTTTAACACTTCCTTGACGTGAGTTCTAAATTAAAAACCTTTACTCGTTGCTAAGTTTTATTTATTGTTTCTCTTCGAACGTTTTTCCTCGGGAAATACGAGTTATCGATTCGGTTTTACTGCCAGTCCCTTTCGCAGAGATGTTGAGTCACATATTTCTTATAAATTAATTTATGAACCATTTTTTAAACAATTCTTTTTATAAATTGAATAAAAAATTCACCCTATTTTTGTTGTATTTTGTAAATTTTTAATTATTTAATTCATTAAACAGAATGAATATTATTAATGTGTGCAAATAGTGAGGTAAGCTTATCGATTGTGCGATAAAAATAGCTTCTGACTCGAATAGAGTAGAGAAGCAATCAACGTTGATGAACTCTATTGCTGTTATCTAGTTACCTGGAAACTGTTCCTAAACGTTTCATTCGTTTTCTCTCCGTTTAAATATATTTGCCTTTTTCAATTTTCTTCTCCTGTGTTTTGTTGTTCACCTCATATATTCGTCTCTTGTTTATACACCCTTTAAAAAAATATCAGCAGTAGATAAAAAAGTAATGGGCTCCCATTGAAACATGCAGAGAGTATTTTTAAAATCATTATTCCACAGTGCAATAGCTTAAAAAAAAAAATCTCTATGTTAAATGGTGTTAGTATAATAAAATTATAAATAATAGGGGTATTCATGATATTGTGTTAAATGTAAAGTGTTGTGTAAAATTTTCTGAGCAACTTGTTTAGTAACCTTTCCTTCCACAACTTCATATTATTGTTTACTTCCAAGTTTAGATTACAGTAATTTATTACAACATGCCCAAAATAAAAGAAAAGTATAAGTGCCAAAGTTTGGCTACTGATTATATTTTTTAAAAGTTCAAAACACAAGACAAAAGAAAAAAACAAAACATAAACTACGAGTAAGTAACCTAACACAACAACAAATAAAACGGTGAAGAGCTCAGCTGGTCTGTTGCGTGACGTCAGTCTCTATTTAACAGACCTAGTAACATACTCTCAACCATGTTATGTCGTTTTAACATGGTAAAAGAAGGAAATATTTCTCCATTTAACATAAGTTATTCCATTTAACATGTTAAACTAAAGATCATGAATATCCCTATTGAACTTTAAATCATCTTCACCTGGATTGTAATAGCAAAATTATTAATGTAATATTTTTTATGTCGAATTTAATGGGTATTATGTTTTTTACTATCCATTATTTACCTTTGACCAATAGGTTCGGATACAAATGAGAAAAAATAGTTCAGGAAACCCATGGGTAACAATTTTTTTTTTTTTTTTTTTAATTTTAGAATGGTTCAGCATCTACCGAGCAGGTGGGAACACTTTTGATTCTTATTCTTTATATTGTGAAAAAATAATGCTGTAAAAGGCAAAAATTAATGCTTTTTTTTTTTTTTTAATGTCGTGAGACTATTTTTCTTTTTTCTAACATACGGAGGGAGAGAGGTTATTTACAGATAACCCACCTTTTCTGACCATAATGTGAGGTCTTTTTTTTTTTAGTGTATTTAGTGGGACCGCCACGAAAAAAAGTCAACACTTAGGCCAAATTCGAACCAACGCAGCTTCAGTCACAAAGCAGTTTAAAGTTGACGCTTTAACTCTCTCGGCTGCAAACGGTCCATGAGGTTATTTTATAGATAGATCTTGAGTATACCTCGTTTGTTCTTTGGCGGTGAACTCCCTCCTTCAGTTATGCTCCATTATCCGTTTTAGGATCTATTCTTGCCTGCAGATGCCTTTGTAAGAGTGCATGCCTCGAACAAATATGTGATAACTGACCGAATAATAATCTAGTATAGCCTAAACTTGATTACAGGATCCTAAACTTTTCAGAAGGCTCTCTAGTGTAAAGAAGCTTTATTGGTAATCATTGTTCTGGCTGCTATTTCTTTATCTTTAGTATACGTATTATTAATTTTGTAACCGAGGTAGGTAAAACTGAATACTGTTTAATAAGTGTGGTTACACACATAGTGCTGTGGTGTATGGGTGAGCCCCATTTTCCGTGGCTCATCCTTCATTCTAAGCATTTATTTAAATAAATAATTAAAATAAACTATAAACCAAAAAGTTTCACAACATAATTATATATACCATAAATACTTGAAGTTCTATCGTAAGGAAAAAATACTGATTTAAAAAAAAAAAAAAAGTTTTTTTCTTTTAAACAGATATTTAACAAGATCTTGCAGATTTTAACTCACCTCAAAGTTTGTTTTAAATTAAATGCAACTGTAAATTTAATGAATTAATCCTTTGTGTATTAATGTAAACTAATTCTCACGGCATTATTCTAATTGTTTTGATTCTCGCTTTGGACAATAGTTTATTGTTTGAACATATTTTTTATTACCTAAGCATTTAATTTAGGTACTTAATGTGAAGGTTAATTGTTTAATTTTTTTTTAATTCATTAGTATATAAGTCTGTTAGTTTACCTGTATATATCATTACACTTCTTTTTCCTTTCTTCTATGTTTTCTTTTCTTTGTTTATTAGGTTTCTAATATATTTTGTTTTATTTAGTACTCCCTCACTATCCGATTGAATTGGATGGCTTGTTAATATTCTTGACTGTAGTTTCTCTTTTGAAAGTCATGCGTAGGTGTTCACTTCCTTTTTTTTTGGTTTATTTCTGTTGTAGTCTTTTTTTTTTTTTACTGTTGGTTTATGACATTCGTTAGTGGCTTACTTGTTTTGAATTTCTTTCATAATAAGAAAACCTTTTTTTTTTTTTTGTCTATATTATTTCCTCAACTGACGTAATATTAATATTTGTACTATTACAATATTTAATATCCTCAATAATGTTTGGTACTAATTAATCCAAGCAGGTGAATTTGTTATTAGTGAAAATTGTTTGAGTTATATTGTATAATTTTAAGTTTATTATATCTTTTGTTTGGTGCGGTGAGCAAAAAGAACATAAATAAACAAAAAATTATTAATCTACGGTCAACTATATACCCCTCATTAAAAATATTTTTCTGTAGTAATTATTTGTTATGTTCATGACATATTAAGTCCTCTTGTTGAATTAAACTGGACTAACTCTATCCTATTCAAACGTAATTATTATGTTACAAAAAAAAAGAGAGAAAAAAAAATTGTTTGCCAGTTTCTGTTTAGCATAGGAGTAATAGAGATGTTAATGATATTGTGTTAAATGTAAAATATTTTACCATGTTAAATGTTATAAGTATAGGATTGTGAGCAGCCCTATTTAAAGTCATGTTAAATGATAAATGCATAAGAGCTCCTAGCGGACTTGTTTAGTAACCTTTCCTTCCAAAACTTCTTGTTATTGTTTACTTCTAAGTTTTGATTACAGTAATTTATTACAACATGCCTAAAATAAGTGAAAAGTAAAAGTTTGGCTGCTGAGTGTATTTTTTAAAAAGTTCAAAACACAAGACAAAATAAAAAAAACCCAAAAAAAAACTACAAGTATATATATAGAAATATTTCCTTCTTTTACCGTTTTAAAACGATATAACATATAACATGGCTGAGAGTCTGTTAATAGGTCTGTTAAATGGAGACTGACGTCACGCAACAGACCTCTCAGCCATGTTATATGTTATATCGTTTTAAAATGGTAAAAGAAGGAAATATTTCTCCATTTAAGATGAGTTTTTCCATTTAACACGCTTTAACATGTTAAACTAAATATCATGAATACCCCTAATATAGTTCTGAGTTATTTTTTACCCGCCTATTACCCCCTCCCTGGAACAGCTTGTTCAGAGAATGAGGGATAAGTCACGACGGGAGTCTCGAACCTTTTTCTACCTGTAAGCACATATTGGTATGATGCTAGGCACCGTTTATTTGTTCAAGGTAAACTGGTAGTTGGTGTTATTAAGATGCCACTTGTAAGAAAATACTACCAAACTATCTTTATCATTTCATCCTGAAATGGTTGAGCTTCTATATAATTCATGTATCATTTATATTACTTCTATAGAATTTATTCAATTTATATTACAAAATCATAACTATATCATTAGAGTCATGATAAAGCCTCTTTATCTAATTGCTTTTATTTATTATTTTTTCTACTCAGGTCTCATCAGTACATATTACCTTGACATCCAAGGAGATAATTAAAATAAACTATGCATTTAATGTAATAAATAAACTTACATCTACTTCAATATTATTAATTAACCAGTTCATTATTAATTACAATGCAAGTTAATATGTATTCTTAGTTAATTAATAGATCAGTTTGGTAATATATATTTTTTATTAGCTCATTAGTCGTTATATTTTTTATCTGTTTTTCTTTAACTTCCTTCATATTTTGATTTGTATTTGTTTATATGGATATCTTTTTATACCTCCACCTTTTTATTTTATTTATTTTTATTCTAATACAATAACTTACCTACTGGGCCGCCCGTAGTTCAATTTAATGTCTATTGGCAGTGCGGGTTCGAATCCGGCCTGTGGCGTTGACTTTTTCATTGAGTGGCGGTCCCACTAAATGAAAAACTTTGACCCCCAACCATGGTTAGACAGTATAGGACTCCAGTGGGAGTCTTGGTCGAAAAAAACAACTTAGTTTATATTTTTTTATTTTAGCCATGATGAAGATCTGCATTGCAGATAAAAACATTAGTTATTAATAAACAGTTAGAGACTATTGTTTTTCTTTACCGCAGGCATTACCATTTTCTTGTGATTTAGTGGCATTTGTTCATAGAACATGGTGACTGACATACCTTTACAATATTTTTACATCAACCATAAGTCACAAAGTATAACTTTACATTATTCTCTTTACAAAAAAACCTAAAGATTATTTCGACAATTTAGGTGCCTTGAAAAACCGATGGAAAATGGCGGCGGTATCAAAACGTTAAAAATAATTAATTTTTTACTCAGAGCCTTATTTCTTAAAAACTACTAACAACACTAAAACACCTAAGAGAACATTATTTAAGTACAGTAAATGTGCTAGAATGTAAGCCCTAATTGTGCTATTTACGTTCAATTGTTCTCGAGATATAGCTTTTTAAAAAGCAATATTTCATAAAAATGTACAGAACGTACTGAAAGATCAGAAGTTGGTGAATTTATTTTGAAAAATCTATATCTTAAAAACCATTTGAAGTACAGATGTATATTAGTAAATTTAACTAACTTTAATTTGATTGCTGGCAGACATCCTATGATTTCTGAAATAAAGTTTTTCTTAAATCAAAGTTATTGTCCGAACAACTATAAATCAATTTATTTTATCAAATATCATGAAAACTACTATTCCTACTAAGGTAAAGGTCATAAACTATTTTATATTACATTAAACTAACTTTAATTTGAGTGCTAATAGACAAAAATACGTCACATAGTTCCTGAGATATAGATTTTTTCAAAATAAATTAACTAACTATTAATCTTTTTAAGAAATATTGCTTTTTAAAAAGCTATATCTCGAGAACTATTGAACGAAATAGCTCTATTAGGGCTCATATTTCAGCAAATTTACTCTTCTTTAAATAATGTTCTTGTTTATTTTCTAGTGCTGTTGGTAGTTTTTAAGATATAGAGCTCCAAATGAATAATGAGTGATTTTTAAGGTTTTTAAACAGACGCTATTTTTTATTGGCCCTATCTATACTTGGCGACTCATCAATTTTGACTATTCATTATACATAGTTTTCATTAAAGTAATAAAAAATTGGGATGAAATAACTGTCTTTTTTTCTTTCCGGCTCTCGTACTATGATGTGAGTAGTCTGAGCTCCGGAACAAGGAATAATATTTCTGTAGAAAATGATTTGGTAAAAAAAAAACAAGATAAGAAACGAACAACTTATTACCACTGTTGATGTGAGATTACTGACTCACGTATTAGAATAAGCAAAACATAAACAAAGTCGGTCGTAAACAATGAACAAAAAAAATTCATCCGACTTTCTAATGTTTCACTGTCTTACTTTAACAATAAAATAGTTCTCGTTCTGTTATTTAAGTTTACAATACTATAAAAAAAAATAACAAAATTTTTTAAAAATTTTAAATGTGTTTACAGCACAATATTATTCATTTTACAATATTTCGTACTTCTTTTATTAATTATTATTTCACTCTCTGTTAACTCCAGTGGTACATCTGTAATTCTATTTCTTGTTATTGTTCTTAATTTACTATATTCCATTTTTTTTATAAGTTTTTTAAAATTTATCATCCTTTATAAACCGTTTTAGATGTATTCTTACAGTCTTATTATATATTAAAAAAAAATTATCTTGTTCTCATTTAGCCCTGAAGGTGTTCTGCCAAATGGGGCTAAACGTTCGCTAATGAAAAAATTTTTTATGGCTTTCTTGACCGTCTTCTTAAAATTCATGCTTCTATATTTTCAGTTATTTAAAAACAAAAATTATTTCACCCCAATTTTTTATTACTTTAATGACAACTATTTATATGGAAGAAGATATGTAAGATAGGTATGAAGTAGATTGGAAGAAGATAGATAACCGGACTATCTTTCTTCAAAACTATGTATAATTACTAGTCGAAATTGATGAGTCTGCCAAGTATAGTTATGGAGAATAAAAAATGGCAGCTGTTTTAAAACGTTAAAAAAAAATCTTATTGAACGTCTAAACATTGAAAGTAGAATAAACTTACTAAAATATGAGCCTTAGCAGAGTTGTTCTCGTTCCAAAGTTTCAGAAATACAACTTTTTTAAAAGCTACATGTCATAAACAATAAATATTGCAAGAAGATAATGTCCGTATGAAGTAGATTGTTGGAAGATAGTCCGGGTAGCGATCAATAAAGGTATCAAAATAGTCAAAGAAAAATATTGTTGTATCAGCACAGACGAAGCCCTCCAAAGTGGGGCGAAATGTTGCTCAACAATAGTTTTCTATTTTTATACTTTTATTGACCGCCACGCTGACTATCTTCCTCCAATAAATAATAAATAGTTTAGTAGTACCAGCACTCAAAATGAATCTAGTTTATTGGGCTATAAAATAGTTTATGGTGTTTATCTTCTTGTCCTACGAAGACTAGTTTTCTTGATATTTGCTAACATAAATTGATTTCTTGTTGATCAAACAAAATCATATGCATCATTCATATATCACATTAAACTAATTTTAATTTGAGTACTAATAGACATCTGTACGTCTTATGGGTCCTGAGATAATGTTTTACCCACAATTAACTTACTAACTACTGATTTTTCAGTATGTATTTCATGAAATGTTACTTTTTAAAAAAACTGTACTCAGGGTAGTTTTAACGATACGGATAGTACAAGAGCCAGGAAGAAAAAAAGGCAGTTATTTCACCCTAATTTATTATTACTTTAATGAAAACTATGTATGATTACTGGTCAAAATTTATGAGTGTGTCAAGTATAGATTGGGAGATTAGAAAATGCCGGCTATTTCAAAACCTTAAAAAAAATTAATTTTTCATTCCGAACTGTATAACTTAAGAACTACAAACAACACTAGAAAATCTAAGAGAACATTATTTAAAGAAGAGTAAATTTGCTAAAATATTAGCCCTAATAGAGCTATTTACATCCAATAGTTCTCGAGATATAACTTTTTAAAAAACAATATTTCTTAAAAAGATTAATAGTCAATTAATTTATTTTGAGAATTCTATATCTCAGGAACTATGTGACGTATTGTTGTCTATTAGCACTCAAATTAAGGTTAGTTTAATGTACTATAAAATAGTTTGTGATCTTTACCTTTGTAGGAATAGTAGTTTTCATGATAATTGCTAAAATAAATTGATTTATAATTGTGAGGACAATAAGTTTGATTTATGAAAAACTTTATTTCAGAAAGCATAAGACATACTGAAGTCTGCCAGCACTCAAATTAAAGCTTATTAAATTTACTATAAAATAGTTCACCACGTTAATCTTTGTAGGAGTAGTAGTTTTTATGATATTTGACAAAATATATCTCTTGAATCATAAGACGTGCTTCTGTCTGCCTGCTCTCAAAATAAAATACATTTAACTTAGTATAAAGTAGTTTATGACACATATTATTGTAGGGGTAGTAGTTTTTATGATAGTCGCATAGGAATATAAATTTGGCACATGAAAATTTGTCCGAACAACTAGAAATTAATTTATTTTAGCAGATATCATGAAAACTACTACTCCTACGAAGATAAAGGTCATAGACTACTTTATAGTCCATTAAACTAGCTTTTATTTAAGTGCTAATAGACATCTGTACGTCAAATGGTTTTTGAGATATAAATTTTTCAAAATAAATTCACTAACTATTGATCTTTCAGTACGTCACAACAACATTTTGATGAAATGTTGCTTTTTACAAAGCTATATCTTTAACTATTTAACGTAAATAACTCAGTTAGGGCTCATATTTTAGCAAATTTACTCTTCTTTAAATGACGTTCTCTTCTTTTCTTGTGTTGTTCCCACTTTTTAAGATATAGAGCTCTGAATGAAAAATTAGTTTTTTTAATCGCTTTGAAACATATAAATGTTGACTAAGTTAAAATTTATAAAAAATTGGCATACTAATTTAACACATTCATTGATAATATTACTTTTAACTTAGCATGAATCTCTTCTGCTAAATAAAGCTAAACTGGTCGAATTCAGGGCAACTCATTACGAAGAATGTGATGATGGTAAGATGTTTGCCCTGTTAATCGCTTGAGTATAGCCTCCGTCAGTAAAAGCTTTCTCCACTTGGCCCTTAATCCGCAAGCCAGACCAGACAGGGGCGGGGGGCAGGGGTTGACATGCAATACCATCATGGAGATTCTATTAGCTCCCGAGGACCGGGTACTCAAGATAATGGCCTGGTATCTCTCTGGTGTAAGGTCCTAGTAACTAGTTGAGAAATTGAATTATTACTAAGCTACTTAACTTAGAGCGAGTATTATAACCATTAAACAATTTTGAAGGATAATACAGTCAGGGGTTGTTATCCCGAATGAATGTATACAGAAAAATATATACTGTTTAATGCATTCAGACGTTTTGGCCAGTTTGTAAATTTTTTTATTTATAAAATAATACTAAAAATTAATCTATTCAAACTAAGAATAAAATGGATATATATCCATCTATCGATGAAAAAAAAAATCTAAAAAAAAATCATCAAGTCAGTGATTTGGTATTTTTTAAATATTATTATTAATAGCAATATATAATTTTTTTAATTTTATTTATTTAAAAAATTACATCTATTATGGTCCGACCAGATGTCAACATCTCTCGGTCGTTGACAAAATAACACATAAAAATGATAGACATTAATTAATGTAAATATTACAGTTTAGACTATTAGGGCGTTGTCGAGGGTATGCAATTTTTAAGCTAGATAAGTACAATATGAATTATCTCAAGTGGTACAACTAATAATTTAATTAACAACTACTAAAATGAAAATAAAGTAAAAAAAATAAAATAAAATAATAATGGCTGAAAGGATTTTGAAGTGAAAAATAAAGCTCCAAATTTACCATTAGTGAATTCATATAATAATGAGAATAAAACAAGATGATATACAGACAGATTTAAATTAAAAAATAAAACAATGATTATTTGTTCCGTTGTTTGATCCATCACATATTAACCAAATGATCTCTTTCCAGTGTAGCCCGTCGTACGTAGCTGCTGAAAGCTCTCCAATTAGAGCATTTAATAAATTGAAAAATTCTTCTGGAGAGTAAGTCCACTCCCCAAAATAATTTATTTTAATTTCACTATTCTTAAAACAGATTCCCAAGAAAAAAATGGTATCTTCAGCAGGTGTCGTTACTTTAAATTCGGAAACCGAACGCATCGATACCAAATCAAAATTATTAATTAAATACGGATTTTCTGTTGAAATAAAATATTGATTATATTATCGTATCTTGTTTATCTTCGCCCAACAATTTATAAAAATTTGAGAAAACATAAGTATAAGTATAGAAGATTGTATGAGGTTGTGTGTATAATATAAAATAGTATAAATAAAAATACAGAAGTTGATAACCATAAGGTAGAATCGAATAAACAGGAAAGATATGTAAATTATCAAGTAAAAATGATTCTGGTGTATAATAAATGAGATTTAACAAAAAAAGGCAGAAATAAGAGTAAAATTTATTTGCTTTAACTTCATTTCATCTGTGAACATGTAGTTTCTTGTTAATTATTTTTATTGCTGCTCTGGCCAGAATCCCATGACGTAGCTTTAGGATATAGCTAGACTATAGCACCTTAGCTGGACTGATATCAACACCTTATAATGCCACTAGGCAAAAAAAGTAAGAAGACTCACTAAAGTATTTATAATGGGTATTCATGATATGTTAAATGTAAAATGTTTTACCATGTTAAATGTTATAAGTATAGCATTGTGAGTAGCCCTATTTAAAGTCATGTTAAATGGTAAATGCATAAGAGCTCCTAGCGGATTGTCTGAGCAACTTGTTTGATAACCTTTCCTTCCAAAATTGTTATTGTTTACTTCTAAGTTTTGATTACAATAATTTATTACATGTCTAAAATAAAAAAAGTGGAAGAGTAAAAGTTTGACTACTGATTGTCTTTTTTAAAAAGTCCAAAACACAAAACAAAATAAAATAAAAAACTACGAGTAAGTAACCTAACACGACAACAAAAACCGGTGATAAGCTTAGCTGGTCTTTTGCATGACGTCATTCTCTATTTAACTAACTCACAACCATGTTATACGTTATATCGTTTTGACATGGTAAAAGAAGGAAATATTTCTCCATTTAACATGTTAAACTAAAGATCATGAATACCCCTATAATACATTTGTTGTATTATAAATATGTGTGAAGTACTTATATTTTTATGAATGGTACGAAAACAAAAAAAAAAACACTATAGTCAATAGCTAACTTATATCGTGTATTAATTAAATAGATAAATAAATAAATCCTACTGTCATAAATAAGGGAAGATACGAATTATCCATTCTTTTATACGCCTTTTGTTGGATTTAGGTTTATTTCGTTGATACATTATTTAATTTTTTTACGTTATCGATTTTTCACATTTATGCTCAGGAAGTTTGTGTCAAACGTGAACACTGTACGGCAATATCCGTTGAAGAGGAAATGAAACTTGGCGGAAGTTGACCGTCATTGAGCGGTGGAAATTATACTGGACCGCAAAATTCTCTCCCGCCGCTGCAGCGAATGTTAGTATTGTCTTCGTGGTTACTCAACCAGAAATGAGCATTTATTCGTGGCTGCATAGAACGTTGTTTACATGTTTCTTTAACTGTTAAAGAATTATGTTATTAGTAGAAATTAAAAGGTTGTTAAAGTTTAACGAACTTTTAATTTCTACTAAAAAAAATATTTCTGTTATTTTATAATATTCTTAACATTTGTTAATATTCTTAACATAAGTTGATAATTTCGTTAAATACATGACTTGCCTATGACACCGTTCAAAATGAATTTTGAGCCTGGTTTCTAATTACAAAATTAACAAACACATCATTAATAATAGAAGTATCGATTTTATCAGATAAAATTAAATTTTTTTTTTCTTTTATGGGAGTTTATTTAATATATACGTTTATATATTGTGGGAAGATAGTCTGGTAACGTATGTAAACTACGTTTCGCCCAACTGTAAAGGGCATTCATCTGGGCTAACTGAGAGCAAGATATAATTTTATTCCATTTTATTTTTTTATTCTTTTTTCCCGACGTTACTCATAAGTTATCATTTCCCCAGCTTAGGGATTAAATTA
The DNA here is from genome assembly GCF_000696795.3 of Halyomorpha halys. Classification (NCBI taxonomy): domain Eukaryota; kingdom Metazoa; phylum Arthropoda; class Insecta; order Hemiptera; family Pentatomidae; genus Halyomorpha; species Halyomorpha halys. The sequence goes on along the minus strand of NW_027111080.1, from coordinate 799,272 downwards.
TTTTTTCTTAATCTCTCCTTGTTAATTATATACAAGTTATGTGAAAATTTATTCTGTTTAAACCAGGTATATTTCGTAACGAGGTGTTGTTGAAACTGATTTAAAAATAGTAAGTTTTCACATAAAATTAAGACTATTTAACATGAAAAAACATAATTATATTTATGTTATCGACCAGGAAAGACTAAGAAAAAAGTAATGAAACCCTCTTGATGGGAAAAGGATTCCGAAACGTCCTGAAAATATAGATAATTAAAAGGAAGATAAAATTTGACAAGTATAAAGTTTGCTTTTTAGAAACTGGAATATTTTGTATTTTAATCGAAATCTTTTTTTTCTATCAAGACTTCAATGAATACGGGATTATGCGACAGACATAATAGCTTTTGTATTAGTTAAATATTTTAAAGTAAATAAAATTGGCTGCGATTTAGGACAAAAATGAGCTCTTCACGACAATTACTTTCTAAGTTCTTCAAAACTTGACAGTCTTCCCCCCAAAAAAACTTTAGTTGTCTGCTGTTTTTTTTTTTTTTTTTAATTTTTTCGACTATATTTTAATATTTTGTGATGTTTTTTCCTTCTGAAATGATGAATTGCCTTCTTACTTCTAACCTTTTTATTGATTGAAAATTAATAAGACATTATTCTTTACGACATTATACTTTTCATTGGAAAGCGGCATGGATCAGTGGTAAGACACTGTGCTGTTAACTCCAAGGACTTGGATTCGAATCCGAATGTGAAAGATTATTGTTTATTCTGTTACAGTAGTTGTAAGTCAACCCTGTGGGTTCAGAGCCCACCCAGACCCGGTAAGTACTCTTAATTGGGGGAAAAATCTGGCGACCGAGCGTAATTCTGACCAAATCACCTCCTTAGTCTAGTAACAGTACTTACAAACTACTACCATCCTGACCATTTTGAGGTACAGACTTATTTTAATGGTATTCATTACCTCATAATTATCTTTATGTTTATAATTTATTATACGTATTTAAAATTTATTAATTTTCGTCATTATAGGTAATTTTGTATATTTTAAATATTTGCCTTTTTTGACTATATTTCAATAATTATTAAACTTTAAATTTAGTAAATGATGTACATGTAAATAACTAATAGGCAATAAGTAACACAGTGTATATATTTTAAAAGAAAATGTCTGAAGATGGACGTACAATCTGAAACGTCGTAAAGAAAACATGTATTAGTATACATAAAAAAATTCTTAATTGCCTATTATTTTGTGAACTATCGTAAAACATTTTATTTCTATGAGTTAACTAACTACTCCAACAGTTAATTAGAAATAAATGAAATGAAAGCTTTCATTTCAGCCCATTTCTAGAAAAATCCAATTTTCAATACTCTCGATTATCCGTCATTTTGGGAAAACAATTAAGACCATAAATTCGCTTATGGGATTTTATCTGTATAATATTTATGTGTAGTATGGATCGTCTAGTGTTTTATTTACAGGCTACTAAGTTAAAAAAGGCCGTCGCCTCTGTTTATCTTTTTCCAATTCCCCTTCACTTCTTCTGTTTTTTTTTTTCTTTGTCTTTTTAAAGCAATCCACATCGAAGGTGATGTTTGCCTTGTTATCTACTGGTGACTAACATATTCTAACCATGGTGGGGGTTATGTTTTTCATTTTTTGGGACCTCCACTTAATGAAAAAAGTCTATGCTCCCAGGCCAATCGACTCAGAACGATAGTACAAGAGCCCAAAAAGAGAAAAAATGCAGTTATCTCACCCCAATTTTTGATTACTTCAATAAAAACTGTGTATAATTAATAGTCAAAATTGATGAGTCTGCCAAGTATAGGTAGGGGGAATAAAGACTGGCGGCTGTTTCAAAGAGATTAAAAAAACTAATTTTTCATTCGGAGCTCTATATCTTAAAAAGTAGGAACAATACAAGAAAACCTGAGAGAACGTCATTTAAAGAAGAGTAAATTTGCTAAAATATGAGCCCTAATAGAGTTATTTACGTTAAATAGTTTTCAAGATATAGCTTTGTAAAAAGCAACATTTCATCAAAATGTTGTATGGGACGTACTGAAAGATCAGTAGTTAGTGAATTTATTTTGAAGAATTTATATCCCAAAAATCATTTGACGTACAGATGTCTATTAGCACTCAAATTAAAGCTAGTTTAACGAGCTATAAAGTAATTTATTATGTTTATCTTCGTAGGAGTAGTAGTTCATATGTGAATATCATAAAAACTACTACCCCTACGAAGAAAAGTGTCATGAACTACTTTATAGTAAGTTAAATTTCCTTTGTTTTGAGTGATGGCAGACATTTGTGCGTCTTATGAGTCTAGAGACATTTTTTTTTTTCAAAAATCCAACATTTTATACGAACAACTAGAAATTAACATTATGTGAATTTCTTTTGCCAAATATCATAAAAACTACTACTTCTATAAAGATAAACATAATTAACTATTTTCTAGTCAATTTAACTAGCTTTAATTTGAGCGCTGGCAGACATCTGTACGTCCAATGGTTTCTGGAATGAAGTTTTTCATAAATCAAACTTATTGTACGAACAACTATAAATCAATTTATTTTAGCAAATATCATGAAAACTACTATTCCTACGAAGGTAAAGGTCATAAACTTCTTTATTGTCCATTAAACTAGCTTTAATAGACATCTGTACGTCACATAGTTCCTGAGATATAGATTTCTCAAAATAAATTAACTTACTACTAATCTTTCAGTAGATTTTAAAGAAATTTTTCTTTTAAAAAGCTGTATCTCTAGAACTATTGGACGTAAATTGCTCTTTTAGGGCTAAATTTTCAGCAAATTTATTCTTCTTTAAATAATGTCCTCTTAGATTTTCTAGTGTTGTTGGTAGTTTTTAAGATGTAGAGCTCCGAATGAAAAAATCAATGTTTTTTTCGGGTTTTGAAACAGCCGCAATTTTTTAATACTTGGCAGACTCATCAATTTTGACTAGTAATTATACATAGTTTTTATTGAAGTAATCAAAAGTTGAGGTGAGATTAAGCCTTTTTTTCTTTCTGTGTTACGGATTTCCCTGTTCTATCTTTTCTAACTTGGCTGTTGTTGTTATATGTTGTGGGTTTAACCTAACAGTATCCAGTATAACTATATCGAATCATATATCAATTAATGGTTACATAGTTGTAATAAACTCACCCCACGAATTAATAAATGATCTTTAATAATTCGCTTTATTGAAGGGATGCCGTGGTGTTTGAAATTTCCTCGAGTTGGGATATTGGAAGGAGTATTCTGAGCCTTAGCGATGGATCATTATTGGCTGAATCAATAGCGGGTTGTTGGTCTAAACTGCCTTCCCCTCTCATTAGAGCAATGGCTTTCCCGGATAATGGAATATTGGATGTCTTTCGATTTTCTGTTTCTGCTCTCGAAAGTATTACTTTATAAGAGCTCTTCATGTGAATGTTAACTGTTCGCGAATCAACATGACCTTCATCCTCTTCAACTTTTAATCTAAAAGTGCATTCTCCAGGTGTTTTATTGAACTTGACGGTATAAAGTGTTAATTTTGGACGTTTGCATGGTTATTCTTTCTTCAAAATTCTGAGTGAATATATTTACATTAAATTCGAGTTCATTCTTAAGTATTAAAATATTTGTGAATGAAGAATGTGGTCAAAAAAAAAAACGTAAGTAATTATAATTCTGTGTTTAATGCCTGTTAACGTTTCACATTTAGCTATACACCATCCCCTGACCAAAGCTAAAGATAAAAAATAAAACCATCCAAGATTCGAAGAAAACTATTAAACTATACAAATAAATTAAAAATTAAATATTAATTTTTTTGTGCTTGTTTTCGCGTGATTTAAAAAAAAATATATTCACTTTTTTAGACCAAATAACTGTATTTTTACTTCCCTTATAAACTACAACAAATGAGGTTTCGAAACGTCAAACTAGGTACTATTATAAAGGCAAATTAAAAATATTCTCCCATTTTTCATCCACTCACATAGAATTATTTTGAAATCCTGATTTGTTTTTAATAATCTTTTTTTATTTACAAGTAATAATTGACTTTGTGCTTCCATTCGCGTGATATCAATTTGAGAAAAATATGATTTATAATATTATATTATAATAATAAATATTATTTAATGATTCTTTATTTCTTTGTCAAACGAAGAGGCTAAGAATAATAGGAAAGTACTATAATAGGAGGGTGAGAAAAAAATTTTTTTTTTAATATCTTTATTGAAATTTACAACTGTATATTATATAATACATTCAGTAAATTTTATCTTTGTTAAAATGGAGTGTTACAGGCGTGTAGAGCAACTACCCATTGGTAGCACTCTAATGACATTTTACATTAGCAGGTCTCGTGGCCATCTTCTTTTCAGGCGCCTCGGAGGATTGTCAGGAATGGAAGAGGATCCAAGGTTAGAAACTAGGGGGTTTGTAATGGAAGGACCGATTTCTGGTTCTGGATAGATCGGTTACATAGGGAACATTAAAGTCTTTATGTATTATTTTATTTGTGACAAAGTAAGGAGCATTGAGGATTTTACGAAGTATTTTGGATTGAATACGAGAGGAATTCGAAGGTTTAGTGGAGCCCCAAAGCTCAACTCCATATGTCTAGATTGCCCTTATTACTGTCATGTAGATCAGGCTTTTGTAATGTGTTGGAAGTTTTGACCGTTTGTCTAGTAAGTGCTAAAAAACTAATTTTTAGGTTCCATGGACTACCAAAATTTAAGGTTTAGAAATATTAGCCCAAGCAAAGATCCGTATTTTGCTTGAAAAGTCAACTTCAATTTCTCACATTATATTATTATTATAATTTTTTAGTAAACTTCATTTTTACCATTCATTAAAATCGCTAAAATTTTCAATTTTGTTTTTAATATTTTATATCACATTTTATATCCTTTAAATTCACTTGAATAACTACCATAAGTTGAAATGCATTGATAAATTACTGAATTACTCAATTAAAATTTTTTTTTTTAATGAATAACGATCGATTCCGATAGAATCCTTATTCTGAAAATAAGTTTTATTTCTTAAATTTTTCATAAATCAGAAGTTCTGAGCTCAAAATCGCTGCTTAAGAATATGCATATGGGATAGTTCATTATCAGATAAAATATGTTCCGAACATTTATGAATAAATTATGTCATTCGTCCGCTATAGTTTTAAAATGGTATTGCTATAGAAAATACTACTATACGAAAATATTGTCAGTATTATAATATTATCTGTATGATATACATATATGAGTTATGTGGTATACTGATAAATAAAAAACTTTGCCACAGAGCTTCCCAAATACTTACTTACTGAACAACAAGGCTAAAATCATTTTCTTACTGATCATACAATATAGATTTCTTCCGAGATGAAAGCTGAACCTGTTACGCAATACTTAAATGTCTTACTACGCCGAAGATAGCAAACTGTACTTCCTAAGAGAGTTTTCACCGCTGATTCCAGAACGACAACCGCTGCGAACTTTCTCTATATGAATAGAATCTTTGTCATTACAGCCCACTTAGCAATGGTCGAGAAATGTATGGAGGCCAGTTGAGTGAAAAAAGCTAAGCAAAATTGTATTGCGTCATTAAATGAAAAGTTAGTTATCCATGACTAATTTATGATTTTTTTGTCTATTAAAAAATAAGTATACTTTACGAGTTTATATGTATTATTTTGAGAATAGCTAGTAATTCCAAACACAAACTTTATTTGATCCAATATCTCGATTTTTTTTTTATTTCTCTGGTTCAGCCCTTATGTCATTATTAAGGATTATATAACAATGTTCGCGCCTTTTAATTACATTTATCTACAATAAAACAGTTTCATATTGAAAGTAGATAGTTGACTGTATGAAGTAGATTAGAGGAGAACTATCTCTCCCTTATCTACGTTTGCAAAACCATGAATAAAATCAATTTTTACTTTTACTTCTAGCAAAGTTTTTCTTATAGAGATAGGAGAACAATTTCTGTAAGGCCAAAAAAGAAATCGATATAATTGATTAAAAGTAAAGTTGAAGTTTATATATATAAATAATTGACCGTATTTTTCAAATTATGAAGATGGTCGGGGATACGGAGGAACAAAAATGGTTAACAATTCTTTGTTTGCCGACGTTTCGTCTGGGCTAAAACAATACTTGTACAAAAACAACTAAAAATATTTTGACTTTGTAGGTTTAGAATTATGTAAATATAAGTGAGTTGAAAATTATATACAACTGAACAAAAATAATAAATACAATTAATTAGACAATAAAATAGTCAATGATTCGTGCATATACATTTAAAAAAAGGTAAATTATTTGGTTAAAGATGAACAGGAGACGTAATAGCACGTAAAATTAGCAAAGTAGATACGAGAAAAAAAAATTAAAAAATACACTGAAATCACATAATAAAATTTTATGATATTAATGGATAGATAAAAATTTTATAGATGATTAGACTTGGACAAAATAGCGTGTTATAAAAAATAAAATTAATTAAACCTGGACAAATCAATTTTAAATTATGTCAGTGAAACTGTTTTATTGTAGGAAGATAGTCCGGGTGGTGGTCAATAAAGGTATCAAAATAGTAAAAGAAAACTATTTATTGTTAACCAATAAATTGGTTATTGGTTAACAATAAATTCGCCCAACTTTCCAGGGCTAAAAGAAAAAATAAGATACAAACATTTTAAAATTAAAATTAAAATAAGACATTTCAAAACAATGGTTTTGTTTATAAAGTATATTGGAAAATACTAATAATAACAATATAAGGAAATGTACATGTAGTTAAACTGGAAAGTCACTAATAATATATTGAGAACTTCCATCACACCTTGTTATATATGTGTTATGTATATTTCCTTTGAAGTGTTTTTTGTTTTAATGTTCTGTTAATTCTAAAATGTTTTTATCTCGTTTTTCTCTTTAGCCCAGACAGAGCCCTGTAAAGTGGGGCGAAACCTTGGTTAACTATGAATAGAGTTCTTTTACTATTTTGATACCTTTATTGACCGCCACCCTAACTATCTTACTACAATAAAAGAGTTTCACTAATATAATTTAAAATTAATGTGTCCAGGTTTAATTATTTTTATTTTGGATAACACGCTATTTTGTCCATGTCGAATCATCTTTAAAATTTTATCTATCCATTAATATATCAAAATTTTATTATGAAATTTCTGTGTATTTTTTTTTAGTAGTGTGTTAATTTTTTTTTTCTATTTTTATATCTCCTGTTCATCTTTAACCTGAGTCTATTTTATTCTATAATTATTTTTATGTATTCTTTTTGTTCTGTTGTATATAATTTTCTTTTCACTTATATTTACATAATTATGAACCTACCTTAATTTAATTTTTTGTGTCTTATTATCCTACAATGTCAAAATATTTTTTAGTTGTTTTTTTACAAGTATCTTTTTTGCCCTGATGCTGCTCTACAATGTGGAGCGAAACGTCGGGAAATAAATCGATTTCTGTTCTGTCCTTACTGTGGAATTGTGCTCCTCTCTCTATAAGAAAAACTTTACAAGAAGTTGTAAAAATAAAAATTGAATTTATTCTTACTTTATGGTTCTGCTAACGTTTAAATAATACTTGTAAAACCACTCTTTAATATTTAAAAAGTCAACGCGGAACTGAAAACATTGAATGTCATGTTGGATGTTAATGTTAATTTTTCCCCAAATAATTAAGTTTTCATCACTCCTCATTAATAATTATGCTCATTAAATTTTCTTTAATTTTTAAGCTTGTTGTTGTGTTTGTAAATTAATGTTAATGTATGTAAAGTGATGTAAATTAATCTCACATTGTTAATTTTAAATACGAATTGAATTCAGAAAAAAAATTTAATTAATATAAATTATGATTAAAAAAAATTACTAAATAATAAAAACATATCTGAAGTATAATAAGTCCATGTAAACAATTAAGAATATAAGTATACTTAGTTATAATTTTATCTAGTACACCTTCAAGTGTTAAAGTAAGTGAGAGAAGTTACTGGAGTGACTTAACTCCAATTTAGCACTTGATAACAGCACAAAGTACCCCACCCTAAGCACTGCTGCAGAATAAAAGCCATTCTAAAGAAATTTTCTTTTCTTCTCGACATTCCCATAATTCAAGCAAAAATTTTTAACCTATATCACTCCATCGTCCATTGAATACATCAGTATAATAAACTTAATTTATGGAAATTTCTATTAATTAATTTTCACATCATATTGTTATGTATCAATTATCAATTATATATATCTCATGGAATAATTCAACCCTTTATCACTTTTTAATAGCTTTATTACAATAGACGTTTCGAACTATACTATCTTCAATCTTCTCATCATTCTACATTACATGTTTTTCTTATTCATAACTTTATTTGTTATTTCGTTTTGTTTAAAAAATGCCTTATGTTGAGATACCCGCATATTTGATATTTATTTTTTAATATCTTTCATATTTTGGACTGCTCAGCTAAACCTTAAAAATTAAAAACGATTACATTATTATAATCAAACATTATATGATATCTTATGTTTTATTTTTTCCTTTTGACCAAGAATTTTTTATTAACCAAATGAACGGACCAATTAATTTTTTGTACAAAAGTACGATTAATGTAGAACAAGTGTTTAAAAGAAATTTTTCATAACCTCTAAGTTGTGACAGTTGATTATGCAATTAACACTGAATCACTTAACCTCAGTTTTAACAGTTACTCAGTTCAAATTTTAAATTAAATTGTTCTTTCCTTGAAATCTTGAATTGTTAAATTTTAATGTGTCCTCTATTGGCTCATTACCAGTGACGCGGTGAGAAGGCAGCGTTGGGATCTCAGATGGCACTGCTCTACCTCTCATACGTGGGTAATAGAGTAGGCTCGGGAATCTTGAGGTCGAGATTGTAAATATTGTATATAATTTATTTTAATTAGTTTGATTATGTTCATTTTATTTATTTACTTATTTTATTTTTGTTATGAATGTATTCAATTACTCATTATCCCAGTGTGTGGTAAATTGTAATATTTTTCAATAAATAAAATTATTTCCATTTTCAAAAAAATAAAATTATTTTCATTTTCAAAAAAATTAAATTATGTATTTATAATACTGTCCGATATTGCTGCCAGTCGAAGGGTCCAAGACGAGAAAAATAAGTTATTTTAAAATAATTTTTGATTACTTTAATGAAAACTATATATAGTTAAGAATCAAAATTGATGACTTTGCCTACCACAGAAGAGGAATAAGAAATAACTTTTTCAGAAGTTGTTTAAAAAAAAATTGTTGACTTCCTTCACATCAAGAAGAAATTGAACGCTACTTTATTTCAGTAAAAGGGTTCAATTTTTACCTATATTATAAATGGAATACAGTAAATGTCATCAAATAGTAAATATTAAAATGGAGGCTTCTAAAGTTTATTTTATTTGAAAAAAACCTATAATTTTATTTTATTTTTTTATTCTCAGCTCCATATCCTTGAAACTAAAAACAACACTAAAAAAACTTCATAGTACTTATTTTTAAATTAAATTAAATTTTTCTAAAATATGAGCTTTAATAGAACTTTTATTGTTGATAGTTTTCGAAAATGAGCTATATAGGAATATCTTCTTTAAATAATGTTATATTAATAGTTTTAGTTTTATAGGTAGTTTTAACGATATAGTGAAGAATTAATATTTTATTAGATTTAAAAAATCCGGCCTTTTTTTATTTCCCTAATAAATAAAAAATAAAGAAAAACATATAGATTTCAATTAGGTAATCAAATTTTGGGGTGAAAAAACTCCTTTTTTCCTCCCATGCTCTTTGACTATAAGGTTGGCCTATAAATGAAGGATTGCCGAATATTCTCGGAAGTCCCTAATGGATTGGATTCCCGTCTGCTATAGCGCATATCGGTATCAAAAGCTATCTTGCGCTTCTTTGTTAAGTTCATTCAACTTGGCGTAGAGCTTTGTACTTGCTGCTATAATCTCGGCATACCGCATCTTGCGATCAATATGGGATGTGACGCAAAGCGGTCCCTTTCCACGTGGGTGCTAATTAAAATAGATAGGTATACCTTGTACATTTTAAGTTTTAATTACTTATTATAAAAACAAACCAGACCGTTTTATGAATAAATGATATATTTGTCGATTCCTCTTTCCGATCCTAATCGCATGCTATTGTACATTTTAATGTACCATGTAATTCACTTAGAATTTTTTTTTTTAATTATACATAATTCTGCCGAAAGAAACCGAAACACATAGTTATAAGTATACTTAAAAATAAATTTTATTAGCTAATTAACATAATTTACAAGCAAGACTATGAAGAATTAAAACGTCCAGCCACAAATATCCACGGCCTTGGAACAATTAAAGAGTTTGAATTTACCGTAATTTTAAATCTTCACTTGTGCTGAGTTTTTTTTAGAAAGATCTCGGCGATCAAGGCAGTCTTTGATAGTTTATTTCAGCCAATAACAGAAAATTCTCTTGGTGAAAGTGGTATTTAGCTTGGTGGGATAAAGTCATAAAATTAGTTTTTAGCGTTTTATGACTATGTTTTGGGAAAATTCGCTTAGTTTTTGTTTGAAATCATCCTTTAGATACTTCCTGCTAGATATAGGAACTGCATAAAGAAGATGCCTATTATTAAGTCATCAAAAAGTTTAATTATTAATTAAATGTTATTAATGATTTTTAAAAAACACAAATGAAAGTAATTAACTGACTAGTCGAAGTTTCTCATATTTAGGAATCATTGCAACTAAGAATCTTGTCTTGTAAATCTAAGTTACAAGTAGCAAGCACATCTCACATCAACGTTCATGGAGTAATGTACTATCTCTTTTTGATTAATATTATTGAGATTGGTGATGTGAGATGTGCTATCAATAGCTTGTGTTTGTTCAGTCTTATATTTATATCTGAATTGCTAAAATGTAGACTGCTTATTTATTTATAATTGTTTAAGACACTCTATGTTTTTTTTTTGTAGTTTTTTAATTCTATTCTTGTATTTAGGATTATTTATCAAAATATTTATAATACTTCTATTTATAATATCAATAAAAAATAATATATTTTTTTTTTTTACATCTTTTTCATGTTTTATACCATGCTAAACTAGCTCACTGCGGAAGAGTTTACATATTTGAATAAAATGAATATTTAGCATATCGTTAGTATGTTAAGTGGACATCAATGGGCTTAAGTACAAGGCTTTCCAACAAAAAAAAATGTATAATTATTCCTTCATGTATAACAGATTAGTGTCCTCTCTTCTGACGTTCCTATCTACTGGGTAAAAAACATTAACGGTCTGTAATGTTTAATATTTTATATACTTAAAATCAAGCTTGGAGGATATTTTACTTTAGTTTAAAATATTTTCCAATATATATATTGGAATATATTTAATAAATATACTACCCTGCAAAGTGGGTTGGGCAGCGTCACGACTAAATAAAACAATATACAAACACTCTAAGACATAATAAAACTGAATTTATATTGTTAAAAGTTATAGAAAAGAAGATTTATAAAACATTGATATAAAAAAGAGAAAGGTAGTAAACAGAAAAATTATGAATAGAATGTAAACATTATATGGTATCTGTTTGTAATATATTATTAACTATAGATACTATATAAATTTTTAAATATTATATAATATTTTTTATACACTTTAAATATTATATAATAAGAAACATAGTTCTCATTTAGCTCTGATGAAGTCCTGTAAAGTAGGGCGAAACGTCGGTTACTAATTGTTTTTTATATTTTTGTAGCTTTTTTGACTGTCCCCCTGACCATCATTCTTCAACATATATATATATATTTTTTTTTTGTTATCTATTTTATTTTTTTGTTAAAAATTTAAATACGCACCATATAAATGATAGGAATACTAAGTAAAAGTGGATAAATAATAATTATCATTATGGTAATAACAAAATAAAGAAAGAAAAGAAACGTTTCATTTTTTATTTATTACAAAAGTTAATTTTTACAATTGAAGGACATCGAACAAGTATATGATTAGTCACATGGTATAAATTAGTTGCCACAGCAGTTACGGAAAACTACAATTCTGAATATAATGGAAATATTGTGCTATACAGTGAACTCAACTGTTTAGGCTTAGAAAATTATAATGATGATTATCTGTTAATTCGCTTACTTGAACATAAAAACTTAATTTATTGAATTATTCAGCATAGTATAACAATAGTGTTCGTTCTGACTAGATTGCAAAATATATCGGCCATTGCCAAAATAACATTTAAATAAAAAATATAAAAACTTAAAATTAAATAAATTGTATTACACTTTTGATTATTGGATTGTTGTGGAGTCTGCAACGGCTTATAAGCTAAAACTATGCAACTTTGAAATTATATGAAGACACGAACCCAGTGATTTCTATATTATATCTAAATTTGATAATAATAAATAATTATAATAAAAGTTAAATATATTTATACAACACAGCTAAAATACAAAATACTGTTGTTAGGATTTTTATTTTATTTTATTTATTGCTATTTACAACTATACATTATAATACATTTAGCAAATTTGATCTCAGCTAAATTAGAGCGTTACAGGCGTGTAGAGCAACTACCCATTGGTAGCACTCTAATGACGTTTTACATTAGTAGATCTCGTGACCATCTTCTTTTAAGGCGCCTCGGAGGATTGTCAGGAATGGAGTAAGAAGCTGGGTTAGAAACTATAAGGTTTTGCTGGTTAGGAAGTTTGTAATGGAAGGAATGATATCTGGTTCGGGCAAGATCGGTTACATATGGAACATTAAGGTCTTTATGTATGATTTTATTTGTGACAAAGTAAGGAGCATTAAGGATTTTACGAAGGATTTTGGATTGCAATGATTGGATACGAGAGGAATTCGAAGGTTTAGTGGAGCCCTAAAGTTCAACTCCTTATGTTCAGATAGGCCTTATAATCGTCATGTAAATCAGTCTTTTGTAATGTGTTGGAAGTTGAGAGCGTTTGTCTAGTAAGTGCTGTAATAGTCTAAATCGACGTGCAGTTTCCTGTCTTTTCATCTTGTGTGAGGATTCCAGGTTAATCGTTTGTCCAGATGCAAGATCAACATTATTAAAGGAGACTGTAGGGCAGTCTGTACGTTTACAACGAAGGCTAAAGGTGATTTGATGGGATTTGTTGGGAATTTATTTGAATCCTCCAATTACGACACTATTCTTCGAGGGCTGTGATATGAGATTGGAGAGTTTGGGATGCAATCAAAGGGTTAATTGTTAATTAACTGCGAGCAGACATGTGTCATCAGCATACCTAGTGAGGATAGTGTTAGGATTCGTTGGAATATCCTTAAAAAATAAAATAAAATAAAAACTGAAAAATTTAAAATAGGCAGCCAATGATATTACATTTTAATAGACTTACGATAAATAAATTTGGAATTGAAATACAATTTTGGATGAGAATAATTTACTAATAATAAATAAATAATAATGAAGCTAATAAATTCCTTAAACAACATGAAAATTATGGAGTAAACTTGACTAAAAATAATAAAAAATACAGTGATGAAAAGATAGTTGGCCGTGGATAATACATATAAGGTGAAGATGTTAAAAATAAAATAAAAAGAAAGAACCTAGTTAAAGATTTAATATGAATTATTCTAGTAGTAGTTTCTAGAATTGGAATTTCTGTTATCATGCGTTCATATTTATTGGAAAACGCCTGTTTTTATCCTGTAAATTCGATTTGTTTACAACTTAACCTCAATTCTTGATGGATTGTTGTCCTACAAATGATTACCTCGTTTCATTTACAATCCTCGTTTCCAGTCATCTTTTCCTCAATATTGACCTCATGAAACACACCACTTTTGAATAATTTAGCTCTGATTTTATTTCGGGATTCAGCACGCAATGATAATTTGTTGAAAGGTATTCTGCGAAAGCCCACTAAACGTGCCTCGTTCAAAACGTGAGTTTCTGTTACTGTCCCCGTAAATTTGCTTGTGTAGGTTGCACGGTTCGTTGCGAAATCAATAACAATCTATTACGTTAAACCTTGAAAAAAAAAATGACTTCGTTTTAGCAAAACAAGAGTCATAGTTTTCTACAAGTAAAAAATATCTTAGTAGTTTTTAGATATTTACAATATGTTATTTAATTATTTAAAATTTTTTGAGGTTAATGACTTCCATTTTTGAATGAATTATTTATTAATTATTCATGACATTGTACAACGTTTCGGGACCACTGTCCCATATGCATGCACTTTAAAACCGGTAACAATAATAAAACTAACGTAACACCAATCTTCATCCTTATATATTTTAATTTATACAATAATATTCACCTCATGATTACACATGGGAAATCATGTCAACCATTTCTGCATCTTCACTTCTCTCTGGCACAGCCATCACTCTACATTTCTTACTACCTCTTTGGACCTTATCTCATGTCCAGTGTGCTGTTTGGTTACCTCCCTGTTTTTTATAAGTCCTGTTTTGTATTTAATATTAGCTTAGTGATTTTTATTTTTTACATAAACTTGTTCATTTCTTCTGATTTTTATGTTTTTATTTTAAGTCTATTTATAATTTCTGCGTAATGTGTATTTAAGTGTTTAGTGTCAGTTTTATAGTTTACTGTGTTTTGTATGTTTTTTGTTATGTTTATTGCTTCTAGAAATCTTCTGTTTTTTGTATTTTGTGCTGTATATATTATTTTTGGATTTTCAAAATTGAATTCGTGCTTCATTTTTATGCTGTGATAGGCCAGAGCTGTGCAATTTATATTTTTAGCGTTTTTACAATTGCTGATATGTTGCTTAATCCTAGTTTCCAGTTGTTACTTTTCCACAATTTTTACAATCTATCTTATAAATTGCGTGTAATAATTGTAATAATCTTATAAATTGTAGTTTTTCCCTCAAAAAATTTTAAATGAATTGATTCACCAGACTTCCTAGAGAGATAATCCAGGTTATTTTATTAGTTTTTATTATTTATTGCGTAATAAAAAATCCTTGTTCAATATTAACTAAGTGAATTATATTTGAGGAATTAATTATTAACTTTTATCTGATTTGAGCGTTTTTCCTCAGTCCTCGTAATCCCGTATCGTTTAAGTTGTTTACCGTGCTAAGTCGAAAGTTCAATGACCGAATTCAACAGCACTTCTTGTTCAACTTCCTCCTCGGTTATTCTTGTCGAACCTCAAGAAGGCCTATTTCTATCCAACTTTTAGACTTAACTGGATTGGCTTTCGGCACGAAATGTATACTCTCGCCTCAAACGACTCTTCTTTCTGAGTTGTTAAAGTACAACTTGTATGTAAACAAACCCTATGGGTTCTCTCCTACTCTATGCTTAAAAGCACTATGTTGACAAAAATAATGATTATAAATCCGTTCTAATTCCTACTTATGTATTCCATTAGGTAGAACAAAATAAAAAGACTTTTTATTCAAAATATTTAATAATTTACATTTTTTTTTTTTTTTTTTAAAAACGTTTCAAGATTTTTATTTTATTTCATTTAAAATAACTACGATAATTTTTTTTATTTTTGTTTTAATTCTTAGTTTTACCCTAAGGGAAAAATTGACCTTTATTTTTGTATGTACTTCCTTAATTGTTTATAAAAATTCTTTTTATCAACAAAAAGTAAGGAAAAATCTTCAAACAACATATTATTATTGCATTTCTAGTACATTAATATCCCTTAATTTTTCTTTACCGTTCATACAATGCATATCTATTTATTAGTATTTAAAACTGTATTTACATAGAAACACAATAAGTGAATTTTTTGGAAAAATGGAATGATACAGCGATGTAGAAAAACTACCCATTAGTAGCGCTCTAATCATATTTCTACTCTAGAAGGTCTCGAGTCCATCTTCTTTTCAGGCGCCAGGTATAGAAGAAGAAGCAAGGTTAGAAACTCTAGAGGGTTTTGATGGCTAGAGAGTTTATAATGTAAGGATCAATATCTGGCTCGGGTTAGATCGGTTACATATGGAACATTAAGGTCTTTATGGAGTATTTTATTTGTGATAAATTAAGGGCATTGAGGATTATACGAAGGATCTTGGATTGTAAGGATTGGATACGAGAGGAATTCGAAGGTTTAGTGGAGCCCTAAAGCTCAACTCCTTATGTTCAGATAGGCCTTATAATCGTCATGTAAATCAGTTTTGTGTAATGAATTGGAAATTTAGACTGTAAATGCTTTAGCAGTCGAAATCAATGTGCAGTTTCCTGTCTTTTTAGTCTTTAGTATGAGGATTACAATGAATATTAAGTTATTTTTCGACATTTAATGGAAGGACGCGTAATTGTTTTAGAAACTTGTTTCTTTGCTCAAACTTTGCTATGTGTTTGCAAAAAATATTGCGTCGAAGAATACTTCAACGTTTGAAAAACGTTTTTAAAGCGATTACATCTACAAAAAGCTAACTTCGTGAATTATTATTATATATAAAAGTATTATTATTATTTTTTTAATTTATATGTATTTATAACTTATGTGTATTCGGAGCAGAAAACTAAAAAAAAAAGGAAAAGGGGGGATAAAATAGATAATTTATTGTATCCGTAATTCCATTTGTATGTATTCTCTCTGTTTATTATTATGGGGAGTTAGGATTAAGACTGAATATAGGCCTTATCCTACCAAAACTTCTAGTAAAAAAATATCTGTCATTTTTAAAAAGCTAGATTCACATTTGAACAAAATTGTTTATGTTATTCTTTTTTCACTGGCACAACAGACTCATGAAGCTGCCCTTGGCCTGCTCAACGGCCGCCAACCTTTCTTTCTCTATCTTCAGTTGTTGCAGATCCCGCCTCACAGCATCCCTCCATTGGCCCTTCGGCCTACCAACCTTGCCACACACCGTCCGGAACGTTACTGTACAGTTTATGAGCCACTCTTTCCTCGCTCATCCTCATTACATTGCCAAGCTATTCACACCTCTGTATCCCAATGTACGAGGAAATGCTACATTCCTTGTAGAGCCCAAAAAGTTCGCCAATTTTCCTTATTTGTCAATTATTCTCGCATACGGGCCATAAGATTCTCTTCAGAATTACTCTTTCAAACCTGTCTAGCAGGTTAATGCTTTTATTGCTTAGGGTCCAAGTTTCTCCACCGTATGTGACGACTGGCCTTATCAACGTTTGTACAGGGTGAACTTGGTGGTACGGCTAACAAGTTTGCTTTTGATTAACCTTACATTGGAGAAATAGGCTCTATTTCCAGCAGCAATTCTGCTTTTAGCTTCTTCTTCTTCATCCTGGTTCTCATTGATAATAGAGCCAAGGTAAGAAAAACTTCTAATCACTTCGAAATTATAGGGGGGCCATTACAAGGCGTCTCTGCCTCTTGTCCAGAGGCTTCTTACCCAACGCATAGTCTTGGTTTTTTCCCCATTAATATGCAGGGCCTTTTTGCTTCGACATTCATCGCTTCGAAAGCAGTCCTAATATTTTATTAGATGGTAAAATTATTTCATATATAATATTGATCCTGAAGATTAAGGAAGCGTTGATGAAGTAGTAATAAAAAAAAAAAATCAAGTGTAAAAATCATATTCTATTCTTTATTGCCCGAAATCCCAGTTTGTAATCTTCTTGGGCTGTTGAATTAGAAATGAAGTTATGCTATAAACTCATAATTATGCATAGAACTAACCCAAGTCGCTATCTCTATTAAAAGCATGTGCTGCAGGATCCTTCCCTATTAATATCTCAAGACAAAGTTGAGGATAACTGAATATATAATAGGGTAGGGAAATAGCTGAGGGGAGGAGTGGGGGAAGGAGAGGGTATATTCCATTCAATATTCCACGCTCCATCTTTCATAGAGCCGGGCCTCTGGTGAGTGGCGCAATCTCCTCCGATGGATTTATGTATATATTGAATCTCAGCACGGCCTCTTTATGCCTGGCTTAATATTTAATATTTTATCGATAGAGGTTACACGTCATCAAGATGGAATATCAAATCAGAATTTCAATATCAAAGTGGATGTATATGGAACTTTCTTTCCTTTCTAACATATTTTACACTTTAAATGCTCAGAACTTTCTACCGTAAGAACCTTAGCTGGAGTACCTCAGGGATCACTCTTCACTCCATTACTCTGCATCGTATAAGCATTAAGCTTAAATTTTGATAATACGATTCAAATAGAGCATAATTATCCTACTTTACAACGTCACCAATAAGAACTTTACTACTAATAGAAAATTATAAATACTACCTTTACTTTACTCTTCCACATGAAGCTAGCCCTTCAATTGACTTCGACAATGTACGTAATCCACAAACTGATACCATTCTTTCAAAACTGCATAATTTCTTACAGTTTATTAAAGATTTATTTCTTAAATTTGAGTCCCATATTTTTATTTTATTACCATTAGGTCTTCCTGAGAACATCTGAACTTTGCTCATGCAAGTTAATATCCAACTTTAGAATTAAGCGTTCAAGGAACTTCTTGCCCTACAGTACTCTAATAATTTTTTACTCCTTAATCTTTCCACTTATTTCTGTCGAACAAATCCACTACTTAGGACTAATTCTGAACAATCGACTTACTTAGAACCTTCGTACATCCCAAGAAACTACTTGATTCCGACTATCACAAAACATACATGACTAAATGTCTAAACTTCCGATTAATTAGAAAAAAACCTCATTTACTTTACTATAATAAAGTGGAATAATTAACGGAGTCGAGCTTTGGGCTCCTCCTAAACCATCGGATTCCTCTCACTTGGTCACAAATAAAACCATCCCTAACGATCTTAATGTTCTATGTATTGCCGATTAGGCTAGGATTTGATATCAATCCTTTTCCATGATAAACTTTCTAAGAACCCAAAAACTTTTGTTTCTTACATTTTCCCTCTTTTATTCCGGATAATCATCTAAGGCATGTACAAAGAAGATGGCCTCGAGACCTCGATTGGAAAAAAAAATCGTGAAAGTGATATTTTAAAATCAAATTATTAGCCATACTTGGCATTTTTATAACAACATTTCATATTTACGGACAAATATTACAACTTATGCATTTCAGTTGATAAAAAAATTAAATTGCATTTTAATGCAGAAATAGGCTCTATCATCATATTCTATATTGAACTTACATTCGTCAAGAGAAATACATGTATTGATAAGAATAAATGGAATTATCTTGAAATAATATAATATTTAGCAAATTTAGTTTACATTACTACTAAGTCCCTAAATTTGTGATTGATAAGTCCTTTGAAGCGGAGAGAGAAGCTTCTAGCTAAGGAACATTCCAGCTGTGCCTGGAAGTCCAGGTTTTGACGATGAGGTCAGCGACTTTTTGAACTGCCTGGAGCAAGGCCATTCCTGCACCTCTG
Source organism: Halyomorpha halys (assembly GCF_000696795.3). Taxonomy (NCBI): domain Eukaryota; kingdom Metazoa; phylum Arthropoda; class Insecta; order Hemiptera; family Pentatomidae; genus Halyomorpha; species Halyomorpha halys. Next base: position 779,816 of record NW_027111080.1, on the reverse strand, counting down.
AGGTCTAGGTCTTTGAGGATTTCTCATATCATCCAAGGACCCGGATAAGATATACATATACCGGAGGACATCAATACTTTTCAATATTTTTTTAACAAGTAGAAATTTGATTCGTTTGTTGAGAGTACTAATAAATAATGTATTAATTTTAGAATCACTCTTAAGTTGTCGTTATTAAAGTCAAGAGGCAGTAGTTTTTATTAGTGCGGGGTTAATACCTCCTGATAAATAAAGTTGAGTTTCTGTTTCCTTGCTAAATTTAGAAAAATAATTTATATATATTTTCAGTTATAATAATATATAATTGAAAAATTGAATTAGATGAAACAAATATATAACAACTTAACGCTTTAAAATACAAATACGAATCCTCGATAATTTTCTCATCTTCATTTTAATATAGCATTTCATTTGGTGTAGCAAGCTAACTTTGCAACTGATAAAGCCAAAATTTAAAAAAAAATATAACGTTTAGTGTTTTTTTTAAATTTATGTCATGTTTGCCAAAAACAATTTTGTTGGAAAACTAACATAAAGTAAGTCACTAAAACGATTACACCAGAAGATTTCACTTTTGTTTACACTATGGCTATTCCTTAAATACGGAATGTTCTCTTACAAATTACCAAATTTTTCTAACCAGAGCAGGAAGGTCGAGTTTTCATTTCGTGGGACCATCTCAAAATAAAAGTTAACGCGCCCAGGCTGGAATCTAATCTGCCTTGAGGTTGCTTTATTGACGTCTCAACCTACTCGGTATAAACGCCCTCAATTGTATATACTTAACTATATTAGGAATAATCTTTCTCAGTTTGATTTGAGATGCTATGTATTTTGTCTTATTTATGTGATCTTAGCTTTCTGTATCTGAGAGTTTTTTATTTTTATTTTTTTTTTATTCATTTATTTTATTTTATTTTAGTATGTATGAGATCATTCATCACTATTACCTATTGTCCACAACTGTGTGGCAGATTGTAATATCTATCAATAAATAAAAAGTAGTATTAAAAAAAAAAAAAAAAAAAGGCTTTCTGTTTATGCTTGAATTAGCGAAACTTAGACTTGCTAGTTATGAACCGATATTTGAGAGGCATAAGGTTTTGTTTTTTTATCTTCTCAAAATATCCTTCCTGTTATTATGTAATATATATTTTTTTTTTGGATTCCTCAACTTTTACATTAATAATATAATTTATCATAGCTAATTACTGCAACATTCCTTATTACTACGACCAATTCTTAGCTTCAGAAATATATGCTTCTGTTTTGAATTGTTTACTGCTTAGTTTGCCATCGCGTGAAAGCTGAAGTAACAAAAGAATTGATCAAGCTGTATTTGCATTATTGACCAAAGTCTATTCTCTTCAAACTTTATTTTTTCGAGAATGGTTTATACCATCAATGTTGAATAGATATTTTAAAAGTATGCTTACTTTTGTCTGTTATCAATTTTAAATAGATATTTTAAAACATATTTACTTTTGTATATATTTTTGTCTACTATCAGTATTAAATAAATATTTAAAAAATATAAAAGTTGTACACTTTTTAAGAAGTTTTGTTACAGTTTCGCGTCCTTTTTAGCTGTTTGTTATATTTAGACAATTAACGACGTTATGAGACTGATGATAGTTTTACACTAGGAAATATAATATTAAATAAATGAAATATTCCGTATTATTGAATAATAATTAGATAGTCAAATACCAAATGGTTAGTGTTTTTAAAATTCCAGTTTCGTTGAAACTTGCTTATTCATTGGAAAGAAATATTTCTAGGAGTGTTTATCTACCTTTAAAAATGCGCTTTTAAATTTAAATGTTAATGTATACTGGAGCTTAGGACAGTTTAGAGAAAATCAATGAAGTCCATTAAATTAAAATTCTTGTTGCTCCGGGGATTAGTGTATTTATATTGCTAAAGATGGTGCTTAGGGATTTTAGTTAATTTGTTCGCACTTTATTTCAAGGTCTTTAATATATGCTTGGACAATATTTAACTACTTATTTTTTTAGCTTTTAATTGAAATTTTAACCCGTTTCTTTATGAATGAATTCGGAATATTTAAGGAGTAGGGGCAAAAGCTGTAGTTAAATACATTTATGTTTTAATAAAATATCATAAATAATAAAATAATATTATATTCATAAATAAAAAATAAATAAAATCAATCAAAAACATACAGTATCCAAAAACTACTTGCGGTCTTTTTAAACGTTGGTTTGATTGCTTGTTTTTTTTTGTCTTATTTTTTTTACAACAAGGTGAATAAGTAATCACTAGTAATTTTTATTTTAATCTATATTACCGGTTATTTATGCTTTTCATAATAATTATTGATTCATGGGATAGTATCTAATTGGTACTTGGTACTAATTGGGGTAATATTGACTTATCACATTCCGTCTACTACTATCGCTTAGGCATATGTAAAAATATTTTTCTGGGGACAGCTATATTTCGTAAATGGCTCTTTCGATTTGGCCCAAATTTAGTGGGCTGTTATGGATTAGTGTGAAAGTGGTCCTATATAAGTTTAAATTTTATCATGTAGTTTCGTTTCACCATGAGCACAAATATATTTCTTGACACTCATTTTTCAAATATTGCAGCGTTCCTTTGGTAGATTGCATTCTAAAACGACCAATTAAATTTATTAAAAATAAAAATAATTTTCAATAGTCTCATCCTCTACCGACTGAGCTAGCGGGTATTTTCAATACAAAACTTATCCAATATAGCCAATTTCCTCTGCCTGCTCTTCAAATGCATTCCCAATGCAGTAAAATTGCTTCCCCTCTACCCGTTTTTTTTTTTTTTGTCGATCTTGACCTCAACCCCACGTACCCATGTGGCTTAGAAAAAAAATTCAATAATTTTTTGAAATGTATAGGATAATATGATATAAGACATAAATGCGATACAGGATACTTAGAATACGTTATAGGACATAAAACTGATAGGATAATACGATATAGGACCGTCGCTAAAAATAAGAATAATTTAAAGTCTGGATTTAATTAAAATAATAAATAAATAGCTAGTAGAGCGCTCCCTCCCCACTATGTAACAAACAAATTGGCGCCCACACGTAACCATACCAAACTCCTGCAAACGCCTTCTGGCAATAAAAGGATAAAAATTGTATTAGAATGTATAAATGTATTTAAATAACTTTAAAAAATAAAATAATTTAAAGCATAAAATATAGGTAATTATATACCTTTCTACTTATTAGCAATACTGACCTATGTACATGGCAGTATATATGTATATATATTCACTGATAAGAATAATGAATGAAAAATAATTAATATTTAATTCAAGTGATAAACTATTTTGTAATTTTTTTTGCTGCGTTTTCATTTCTCATTGAGCTTTTCCTTGTGAATGGAATTTCTCTATTAGTATTGTTGTTTTTTTTTCATATTGAATGGCAATGTTTTATGATTTGTTTATTTCATATTTTTATGCTTATCGGCAATTCTTAAATATTTACGTTGATCTGCTCCTAGACCGTTGATTGTATAGAGTTGTTAAAGTATTTATAGTATCGATAAGCTAATCGGATATAAATCGATTCTCGGGCCCTGATTCGGATAGTAGTATAAATATTGAAGTATCTATCCATCGGCAGTTGGGTCACATCCCCCCTCTCGAGAACCTACCCCTTAGTATATTGCAGTCCCTTGGCCGCTGTAAATCTCTTTTAGTGCTGTTTATTTTTTCTCTTATATCCATGCCCTCCATCTTATATGATCCACTCAGTCTTATATACTGTTTTTATTTTGGTCTAATTTTGACTTATATTTCATATGAGTATAATAAATTGTCATGATTTCAATCAGACTTCGAAAAAACACGTCTATGTTTCATCGTAAGCATTTGGGACATTCTCAGAGTTAAGATAGTTTGTTTTATAGATCTGAGAGATGTATAAATAGAAAGAAAATTGACGAAACTGAAGTTAAAAAATAATATAAGAATTAATATATATTTTTTCTTATGTTGTGCCTCATATTATGTTTGTTATTTTATTTACTGGGCCAACTCTCTCTGTATGTCTCTAGACTACAACATAGGTAAAAAAAAAAAACAATGAACATAATTGCAAAAAATAAGGTAGTATAAATATATACTACATATTGAAATGCCTTTGCTGTAATTCTAAAATTCCATTACATCTGCTTATTTCATACACAGGATGAGTAAATGATCAGGTCTGTTAACTGATTAACATCTGAAATTTATTTTAACAAATAAAAGGTCGAATCACTAAGAAAAAAAAATTCAAATATATAACATTATATTATTTATTCATTTAAATATTATTTTTTCAATTTCTTGAGACTGGTAATTATTTATTTAATAAATCAAATAGTATCCTTGTTAAGTCTTAAAACACTTTATTATTTGTTTAAAAGTCATTCGTTTCGGCAAATTCGGCCATCCTCAAGGACAATCTTACTTATTTGAAATTACTTGAATTACTTACTTACTTGAAATGTGAGAAATATAAATTCTCACATCAAAAACTTAAAAATGTTTTGCAGGATATTCTGCCAAGGTCATTAATTATAAGTCAAAAACACCCTATTTTTTCAAAACTTTTTTTTTTATTTATTTAATGTAATTTACAACTATACAAAATAATACAATAAGTAAATATGTTGTATGTTTCATAAACACTTGAAAATCTTGGGAGGGAACCACCCATCGGTGGTACTTCAAACATTAATTTAAATTAGAAGGTCCCGTGGCCATCTTCTTTTCAGACGCCTCGAAGGATTATCAGGGATTATTAAGGATGAAAGATTAAGAATTAATGGGTTAGGATGGTTAAGGAGTTTGGAATGAAAAGACGCATATCTGTTTTGGGCCAATTCTGCAATGAATGGGATGTTAAGGTCTTTGTGAATGAGTTTATTTGTAACGTAATAAGGAGCATCAAGGATTTTAGGTAAGATTTTGGATTGTAAGGATTTGATGGTTTGGTGGAGCCCTAGAGCTCAATTCCATATCTCCAAATTGGTCTGATTATCGTAGTGTATACTAATTTTTTGTAGTGGATGGGAAGTTTAGAGCGTTTGTCAAGTAAGTGTTGTAGCAATCGGAATCTACGAGCAGTTTTTTGTCGTTTCAGTCTTGTGTGTGGATTCCAAGTAAGTCTCTTGTCAAGATGGAGTCCTAAGTATCGAATCTGTTCAACAGGCGTTAGTGGAGGATTTAGAAAGGATACTGGAGGGTAGAGGTTTACGACGGAGAGTAAATGTGATCTGGTGGGATTTTCAAAACTAAAGTTTGTTTATATGATCGTTGATAGTGCATTTTAATCTAAAATTAAAAGTTTTAAAAATTAATGAAGTTTTGATAAAAAATATTCACTTTATTAACCGCGTTGGCCTTAAGAAATCTTATCTATTGCTTACAATGCCTCTTGTTCAGTATTTAATTAGCTTTCTGAATTTCATTTTTCAATATTTCACCTTATGACCTAAAAACAAAGTTGGCATGACTTTACTGGTTTCTTTTAAGTTTCGCTGTTGAACTTCTTTCTCTAACATTGAACCGTTTTTGGGGTTGGAGTCAAACATTGTTCCTTTGATTTTCTCGCCCTTATTTAATTTTTTAAAACAAATATATAAGTATTAGCAAGTTGAAGTAATCACATTTTAAAAATAGTAGCTTCTGTTTTCAAACAAAATAAAGAGAATGAATTCCTTATCTTATCAGAAAGGTTAACCAGTCATGCAATCGGTATTACAAATACTACTTTTACATAAATAGAGAGTTATGTAACCAGTTAAAAGTTCTATTACAAAGTATTTTAACCAATCTGGCCACACCTAGCCCTTATAAAAGGGGAGGGGGGTACCGGATCTTCATTGGTTCGGAGGGGAAAATCTTGCGGTTGGAATGATTAGTGCATAGCCAAGTACAGACCCAATTTTATGTATGTTCTATTTTCTCAATTGTCTCTTTCGTTTGAAATAGCAAATTAAATAATTGAAAAATTTCTTATTTAAAGTTAATATATCCACTTCCTAAAAGAAAAGATTTTTGAGTAATGAAAATTATTCTGCAAAAACAATCAGTTAGTTTCGAAATTAAAATTTTTCCTTGTAAAAAAGGTGTTATAAATCAACATATTCAATAAACATTTAACTGGGATATATGAAGTCTTTTCATATTAATTTTTGAATTATGATTTTACAATAATCCAAAAGCTGATATATTGGATTTCGATAGAAAACTCACTAATTCTCTTAAGAATTTCATTATCAAGAGTTGTAAAATACATATTAACTCTCGGAAATATTTCTTATTTAAGTCCCATATGATTCTTAGGAATGAAATCTTTAACCGTGCGTGCCCATTTCAATTCACGCGATTAGTAAAAATAAAAAATATATAATAGATTTTTTTTTTAATTTTCTGACGTGTTATGAACCTTATGTACTATTAAAAATTAAAATATCACTAATTTATGTTTCTTTTGTTACAGGTAATTTTATGTTCTCTTCTAGAAGAATTAATTTAGATTGTCGTTAAAGGTAACAAAGATATATCTTGATATTTTATAATCTATATTTCTTCATCATACAAAATTATTAGTAAAGAAAATGTCCATAATGCAAAAGTAATTAGTCATTTTGTTTTCTCTTACTAATTTTTTTCATAATTGGTATTTATTATTTTCAAAAATAATTCTTCTTTTAATGTTAAAATACTTAAAGATTAACATAATATTACTTAGCATAAGCTAGCAGCTGTAAACTTATCGTGTGTAAAAAGGTTACGAGTGCATTATGGTGTCATTGAGAGAATTGTTGATTTTCTGTATGTTATTTTCTAGCAATAAAGAAAAAAATGTGTTGCTCCCTGATTTTTTGGTAACAAAACGATAATACATTATTACAATAATAATACAAATCAATTGTAACGTGATATTCGGGCCAAGGGGGAAAAAAAAACGGGGAGCTAACTCTCCCCTTTTTTTATTGCCTCTAAAGAACACCGTACTGGGCTCGTAACAATTTGCCACTCATAAACATCGTTCATGAACGGACCGATCAAATCGATCGGTTATCGATTGTTTCTCGACCAAATGAGATATCCTTGTTACAATATGAGTTTACATTAGTTAGTCCCTTGATATTTGTAATATATTTCATAGTAGTAAGTAATTACTTCATTTATCTCTTACAAAAGCTTAATGATTCAAAAAGTATGTTTTTAATTAGTAATTTTTTAATTTGGTATAATATTATATTTTATTTGTCATTGAACTATTTCGAAACTCCTTTAGAGATAAGGAGATTAACTCAATGTGTAAAGTCAAGATTTTTTTAAGCCGTGCAAATATTTATCTATGAGCTAATAATATTGACCATGGCTTTATTAAAGAATTCAATGGACGCTAAAGCAATTTACTTAATAAATACCATCAGTCAACATGGATTTTGTGTCTGGATTGTAATTGTCATATTTTGATTTTCTCCTCGTGGCTTATCGAAGAAAAATATATTTTTACTTTTTTTTCCCCATATATATATATGATTATTATATAAAAAGGTTTTCAGTGATAACCATGTAATATTTTATTTTACATATAAGGTGGAACAATAAAATTGGTCGTTAAAAATTGAGCTTAATTATGACCCATTATGCGAAAAAATAAATCAATAAGGTGATATGTAACAAATCATCTTGACTTTAATGGGAACATATTAATTAATTTTACTGAATACATATAAATTACAGTTATTCAATTTGAGCAGCGAGTTGTAAAATGTAACTCCTGCACTTGGAATATAAATGAGCCATAATAAAAGTGGGTAATTGAGTATTAAGATGGAATAAAGAAAAGAAAAAATAATTACCTATAAAATGTTCCTCAGTCTCATTTCTTGAAAACATTTTCAACAGGGCCAGAACGAAATTTAATCTGTTTTAAGATGCCATAAAGTTTCACTTGAATAAGTTTCTCATTGTTACACTTTTTTTATCTTAGAATGCAGGGAATCTTTTTTTAAAAAAATTAAAAAAAACTTTTAATAAATCAACATTCAACAATGAATAATAAAAAACAGGTTTGACGAGGATGTTGATTAATGGTACCAATTTAACTTATATAAATTTATTTACGAAAGAGAATTAACCAAAATATGAACCCTGTCAGCCTGGACTGACTTTTAAGGTAACTCCTCCCTAAAAGACCTGAAATTCAGGTCGAAACATTAGAACAAATAAATATTTTTTGTTTATTTGTGTATATTTCATGATCGCACCCCCAACCATCTCCTCATATCAATCTATCGTCTACTATTAACACCTTATTTTTTTTTTTTTTTTTGGCAAACCAAAATTTTTTTTAAAATTTTATGGTAAGTTTTAATTTTATTATATGCATAGTCTTTAGTCAGGTATTTTTACAATGAAGATATGTACATGTTAATTTAATTATATAATAATTAGTATTTAGTTCGTTCCTATTTACGAATTTTCGAATCATATAATTTTATTTTATTTATTAGCATTATTTTTTTCAGTTATATATTTTAGTGTATGTATATTTTATTCGATATAATTTTTTTTTAAATGTGGGTACTTTTGGTAAGTGTATGAAGTTTTTCGTTTAGCGTTTTTAATCATCAATCGGCATAAGTATGTCACGTTTTCGTTGTACATTTTTTGTCTATTTTTTCCCTGACTATATCTGTATTTTTAAAAATAAAAGCAATTATTATTAATTTTTAAAAAATATTTCCTTTTAACATTTCGCAGATCATGTACTATATATAATATACTTTATATTGATTTTACGTGATTTTTTGTCCGCCCTTTTTATGTATCTCACTGAAAGCATGTCCCTACATAGTCGAGGAATTATTTTGACCTTATGAATTGTTTCGTGTTAAGTGTTCGTGGTGCCAACAAATCTGAAATAATGTACGAATAAGAACCAGCCAATCTGAAGGCAAAATCATATAATAGCTAAGGTGTTTGGGAATGAAGCGGCTGTACAGAAGACATAGGAATAACAATACATTAATTGATAATATTACCAATATTAATATAAAATAAAAATAAAACAAACCATTTCAATTACTGTATAACTCTTGCCTACGTATAATTATTTTGATCCAAGTGTTCGTTTCATGTTCAATTAGATTTGAATGTTGTCGTGGAGTGTAATTTTGCAATCGCACTTAGGGACGGATGTCTATCATTAAAATTCCGTTGTTAAATTTAAGAACCGGTTTGGTGTCTGTGTCTCTTATTATTCGCAAGGATTGCACTTAGTTCCTACGCCACATACTAAACATACAAAGTATTGTTGCTGAAATATAGTGATAGATTGTATTAAATATTTACAATATTTGCAGTAGTATGTTTTCATAAAAATAATTACACAAATTACATGTATTTCATATCACAAATTAATTACACCAATTACATGTATTTCATAACACAAATTAATTACACCAATTACATGTATTTCATATCACAAATTAATTACAAAACCTTATGGAGGAAATTTTTTTGTCTAAAGGGTCATTCGTCATCCCATCACATTTCTGGAACTTACTATCTCATATTTTTTTCTATAACGAACTTTTCTAATGAAATAAAAAAAAAAAATTAAATCTATTCCCCTTAAAATTTACGAAATATGACTTTCAATAAATTTTATATGAGTTACTTGATACCCCAGGATGATCCAATCAACTCAAAATTACCGTTTAAAATAAAATTTTGGAACAATAATTCACATTAGTTTGTTATGTCGACTGTTACTGAAAGATATTAAAGTTATGCTAACAATCCTTATTTGAATTCATATTTATTTAAATATAAGATAGGTTTTTATTTCTACAGTTATTAATTATGGTAAAGTATATTGATTATAGTGCATAAATTCTGTAATTAAATTATATATTTCTTTTTTATCTGCTGTTTTATTATAAGGTCCAAATTTCCTATTATATGTAAAAAAAAAAAAATATATCAGTTTGCGTAAAAAAATATTTTAAAGAAATAAATTTTTTTTTTTGAAAATATAAAAGTTCTAATGAATTTTACGAACTAATAAAATGAGTTGCTATTCCAAAAATTACCTCAAATTTCAATATAAAAGAAAATCTACGTATTTTTAAAAAAAATTAGATCCAATTATTTGGCGTTGTTTATAAAGTATTCTTCTGTTCCTAATAAAGTATAAAGTTGTAGAGATGTAAAGTATAAAGCAGTCGACTGGTTTGGATCAATGAGACCATGACCCTATTCCTTATCTATTGACCTGGTTGGGGTTTACCATACAATACCTTTACTAGTTGTATTGAAAAGTCATCTTTGTGTAAGATATGGTATTGCTTTTGGATTGAATCCATTTTTAAAAATCCTTTTCTCTATAATATTTGCTTGTCACCATTTCTAAATTTTCTTTCTACTATTACTTTCTTATATGTCAAATATTTATATGAATTTAGAAATTATCCTTTTGATGACCTAATGTTGGTAAATAACTGTATGCCCTGAGTAATAATTATAATTAATAAATTTTGTATCATGATACATCAGGTATCTCCGAAAATAACTTAACAATATTTAGGCTATAACAACCAACAAACAATAGCGAAATTTGAAACTTTGATTTTGTACAGGTTTTAGGGTATTTTTATATTTTATAGTTATTTTTTATTATGTTTTTAGATTTCTTTTTATATAGTTTTAATATTTATTACGTTTTTATATATATTTATTACTCTTTTATCTATTATATATTATTGGAAGAAGATAGTTGACCGTATGAAGTAGATAGTAGGAAAGTGGCGGTCAATAAAGGCATCAAAATAATAAAAGAAAACTATTTATTAACCAACGTTTTATCCCACTTTGCAGTGCTTTGTCAGGGCAGGGTTGGATAGGATGCTTAATTTGAAGTATTGTGCGAAACGACAATATATTTTTATGTGTATATATTGTTATTTTATTTTAAAAAAATATTATTTATATTTTAATTTTATTCTATATTTTTTAAAGAGGGGAAACAAAAAAAGATGTATTGGGTCAAGGAAGAAAATATAATTAGATATATAGATAAATAATGTGGAAAAAATGATGAAGGAAAACAGGTTATTAAAAAGATTTAAAAACAAATCAAATATAGAAAGAAAAAATTTAAAAAAGAATACTGGATTACTATCATATATTATAAATCTATCAATTATTTTTTTTATACACCAATTATATTTTATGTATACTATTTTTTAAAAGTATTATATTTATTATCTGTATTCGAACGTATGGATATAGTTGTATCTTTGTAGATAATTGTTGGGTTTTTTTAAAAAAAAATTATTATTTATGTTTTAATCGAATTCTATATTTGTTAAAAAGGGGAAAAAAAGAAAAATATAATTAGATATATAGATAAATAATAGGGAAAATAATAAAGAATAATTGGGAAAAAATTTATTAAAACGATTTTAAAAAAATAAATAAAAATAAAAGAACGAAAAAAATCTAGTATTACTATCATATATTATAAATTTACCATACTATGCCTAGAATAAAAAAAAAAAAAAATTGCTCTGACTTGACCTGTTGCAGTATGTAGTATCTTCAATGTATATAAACGGAATAGTTGGGCAGCCCAATTTTTTTGAATAAAGTTTTTCTTTCTTTCTTCTCCCTCTTTGTTTTCGAAGGTATCATACACGAATTTCTCTTTTTCCGCTTAAATTTTAATCCGAAAGAATATGGGATACAAGGTCCCAGTATGCGCCGGGAAAAACTTTATATATATAAATATATACTTTAAATATTTTATTAAATAATCCCAAACTATATAACTTTTAATTTAATTTCCTTTTATAGTTTTAGCTAATCTTTCAGCAGGAATATGATCGAAAAATATGAGAAAAAGAAGAATTAAATGAATGAGAAATCATGAAAAAATAATGATGATTCGTGTGCGTTCTCTCTTTCATACAAATGCCTAGCCACATATTAATTTATTCATTGCGCTTTGATATCTGTGGAGTATTAGCTGTTTATAGCCTTTAATATAAAGCAGATTGGAACGATAATTCCAGACATGACGGACGGGTAAATATTGCTAATTTCCATAGTTGGCCCCGCCCGCTAGAGGCTCCCAAGTTTAATTTAGCTATTACAAGGAGATTGATGATGCTATAAAGGCTAGCAGAATGGGCAACTCGGAAGTGGGGATTCGGGCACAAAGCCAACTTCCTATCTCTTCAACCGATACAACATGCGAATACAAAACTTATTATAATTCAACGACACTCGTTTAATTCAATTCTAGGCAGGAGTAAATGGCATGATAATCGTACACAACTTGCCAACCACCCGGCACAATCATTCGTATTAATTTTAATATTTAATTAATTCAGACAGCGTACCAACATCTGGCACTGATTGCTTTAAGATTCATGTTGTGATCACAGATGGCTGGTGTCATGAATTAGTAAAATGAATAAATAACAAATCAGTGTTTTTGTTTTATTACTTGACACAATAGACTTTTGTAATCTACAAAAAGAAATTATAACCCCCTCAAAATTTGGAATTTTGCGTTACAGAATACATGGATTTAAAAAAATCCGCCCTTCCAACTTATGCGGCTTTTTCTCAAAGTATTGGAACTTTTTTTTTTCGACGGTGATACTTGCAACTCATTGTCATCCGCTTTTTTGTTTCAAAACCAACCGGTCCATTAAATGTTTCTAAAGGCTTCAGGCTAATTATGGAAATAGAGCAAAACTCCTTAGGGTTTCTAATATATTACCAGAAAAATATAAACAAATTATAATCACTTCTGTGAGTGGACATCACAAGTAAATTTGAGGTGCGTTATATTACTTTGGCATGATATAGTCTTGTGAGTAGAAGATCTTAAGGCTATTTTATTTTCAAACACCTAGCAAGATTATCAGGTAATGAAGGAGAAGCAAAGTTTGATTACCAATTATTGATTACCAATTGACTAACAATTAGGTTTTGGTAGTTAAGGAGTAAATTGCTTTGTTAAATTACAACTTCTTAGAAAAACATGTTACTATAATAATAATATATATATTAAAATATTATTGTCGTCTGTATAAATTCAAATAAAAAGGGCTAAATTTTTATTTAATCTGTATTATTCCTTCGTTCCTTCGTTATTGCTGATTACCAGTTTGGATTTAGAACATCCTATTCTACTATACAACAGTGGCATCGTATGGTTGATGTCATATCTTCCACATTGGAGCGCAGGATGTACTGCACGGGAGTCTTGCTCGACGTTGAACAAGCTTCTGACCGGGTCTGGCATCCAGGATTGCTCTATAAACTTCGTCAATTCCTCCCCCTTACATATTTCCTTTTAATCCGCTCCTACCTCTCTGATAGAACCTTTAAAGTAAATCATAACCTAGTCTACTCATCACTATTTTCTGAGTCCGCCGTTGTTCCTCAAGGTAGTGTCTTAGGTCCCATTCTCTAAAACCTCTACCCTCCTGTCCTTCAGTATCCTTTTCAAATATCCCACTGACGCCTGTTGAACAGATTCGCTACTCAGGACTCCATCTGGACAAGTGACTTACCTAGAATCCCCATAAAAGACTGAAACAAGAGACTACTCGTTGATTTCGATATGTATAATACCTACTTGACAAGCGCTCTAAACTTCCCATTCACTATAAAAAACTATTTTATACTATGTATGATAATCATACCATTTTGGTCAAACGGAATTGAGCTCTGGAGCTCTACCAAATCATCAAATTCCTCCAGTATCCAATCTTTACCATCCAAAATCCTTCATGCATCTTATTACGCCACAAATTAAACTCATCCACAAAAGATCTCAACATCCCTTTCGTTGCAGAATTGGCCCCGAAATAGATATGCATCCTTTCATTCCAAACTCCTTACCCATCCTAACCCATTTGTTGTTAATCTCTCATCCTTAGGCATCCCCGGTAATCCTCGGATGTATCAGAACCATTGGTCACCAGGGTGATTCCTTCCCAAAAATATGAAAACAGATGTAGTTAACTCCGGGGTTAAATATGAGCTGGCAATTTTATTTCTAGGTTGAGGATTTAATTAAATCCTAGGCTATATTATCTCTTAAATCAGAAGAAATTTTGTTTTTTCAGTCTCTTTAAATTCAATAGAAATCAATAAAAAAAAACACTGTTGAGAATCCTTCAGGGTTATGTTACGTGTAGTTAATGATCCAGTAGTTGTTTTTTTCTTGGAAAAAAAAAAGTTTTTCCTTTTCCATTCCGTATTAATTATAAGCCTCTTTATTTTTTATTTTTTTTTTCTATCCGAAGTCTCTTATAGTTTATTGCTTTAATAATTTCGATTTCTCGTTTTATTTGATTAATATTGTTTGTTATACTGATTAATTTCCTTTACTACATGAACTAAAACTATTATTTTACGAAATAACTTTGACCTTACCGGGATTCAAATGCGTGATTTAACCTAGTTACCTTTTTGCATTGTTACATAGAAACATTCGTCGTCAGTCACGCTACATATTCACGCATGCCTACCGTCCATGACATAGTTCATCAATTTATGAATAAATTCGAAAAACTAAGGGTTTTGAATCAGCCAACTTATTCTCAATGTATCACCAGAGAAATGAATAGTAAAATAATAGCTAACATAGTGAAATTAGAAGATTAGTAAAGTAAATGAGAAGTATGGTGCAATACAAACAAAGGGGGAAGGTAAATGTAAATGAATAGAAGTTAATGGAAAAAAATATTATTTCTTATTTAGTGATCAACATCTTCCATTGATGAACTTTCCTTTATTCCATTCTTTAACTTAACATAGTTTCTTCCGACGTTTTAGGATATTCTCCCATTCTCAGGATATTCTACGAAAACATCTCCATCTAACTTGTACCTGTTACAAGTCCTTAGTCATCTATTAATTTATAAAATTAATTGTTTAACAATAATATCACTTTTTTTAATACAAATATCGTAACATTCTTTATTTCTATATTGTTTAAACTATGTTGAAAACTATATTATACTGCCTTTATAGTTTGATATTTTCTCAAGGAGTGTTCCGTTTTTACAGTTGATAGATTTATAGTTGTGACAAGCCTCCAGAAAAAAAAAGTTTAACTTATTATTAAACACTAAAATGTAGAGAGTACAAATCAAGGTTAATATAAATAAAAACATTAATTATTTGGTAGCTAATGTATTCTGCATATTTATAATCTTTACACTTTCTCGACACTAGTGGTTATTGTTAAAATAAGTAAAATTTTATCAATTTTAGTCTCAAAACATTTTTTATTCCTTTATAACTCCGACGTTTCGGTCAATTGGGCCATTCTCAAGGACATATATTCAAAGAAAGAAGGTTGACTTTGATAAAAAGTTTTAATTTTCGATTTAATGTGAACAATTGACTAATTTGGGTAATTTGTGGAATGTGTAAATAATGCAGAATAGCCTGCACAAAGTTGTTTTTTAAATGATGTGGTTCTAAAATTGTATTAAGATTATCTTTGAGGATGGCCGAAGGAATAAAAAATAACTTGTACAACTTTATGCACAATGCTGAGCAAGAGTATATTATTAATAATTAATAATTAATTTAATAATATTATTATTCTCAGTGTTAGCTCTTAATATTTTTTAAATACTTAAGACTCATGTATTAATCAATGCATGTACTTGCTAATTGCTTTAACAGATATATATATATATATATATAATTATTGTCGGAAAGTAAACAATTTATTTTTTATAGTTATTATTTGTACAATACTATAAATTTTAACTATATAAGATATTTAATGAAGAAAGTATCATATTGTATATCTATGCATGTATGGATTTATTGAAGTATTTAGTTTCAGTTCACACATTTGTGTTAAAAATTATAATCGAAATACTGCAGTTCAATGTTGGTATATTATTGTATTATAATACTGTATTTTAATATTGACGTAAAATGTTAAAATGCTAATTTATTAACACCAATGGGGCCAGACTCCAAGGGTAGATTAGATTAGATTTTTATTCTGGGTGATCAACATCTAGGTTATTACACCCTTTTCACTTTATTTATCTTCTTGTTTTTGATATTTTAAAGTGGAATGTAGACTATTTCCTTTTTACAGTGGTCGATATTGGTGGATTATATTTTAGTATAAAGTTGAGTTTATTTCAGAAATTTTATTATTTTGTCTATGGATTCTGCTGAGTCTTTAAAGGCCAATTCTCTAGTACGAGGAATTTCATTATTTTCGAAGGCTTTACGAAATGATGAGCATTCTTCAATTATATGCTTTATCGATAATGGGGACTGACAGGTTTGGCATATAGGTTGGCCCTCTTTTGTGATTAAGTAGAGGTGTGTTAATTTAGAATGTCCTATTCTTACTCTTGCAACAACCACTTCTTCTCTTCTGTTTTTCCTTATGGCACTTGTCCACATTTGTGTGTTTTTTTTAAACATTTCTTAGTTAATTGGTGAGTGGTACATCAGCCTACATTGAATCCCAACTTTTTCGGATTCTTAAAAATGCCTTTTTGTCTTCCGGCTCGTAAATTTGGAGTGGTGGAACGTTCATTGTAGCAGCCTCTTTAGCCGCTTTATCCGCTGCCTCATTTCCAGGTATTACTGGTACTCCATGGATATAAATAAAAAAATACATTTAGTATAAGCCAATAAATAGATATAAAAATCTACTTAGCAAGAGTTAAATAGAGAGAAGTAATTGTTCTCCAGTAGGTTGTCAGTCAGCTTATTTCTCATTTCAATATTATATAATTATTATCAGTGCTGTTAATTCTGTCTTTTATATTTATGATATTAAATTAAGAACTTAAATTTTGTACAACTTAGGACTACATCTCGACTGACATGGAATCCTCATACAAGACTAAAAAGACAAGAAACTGCTCGTAGATTCCGACTTTTGCAACATTTACTATACAAACGGTCTAAATTGCCCATCCATTACAAAAGACTGATCTACATGACTATTAAAAGGCCTATCTGGACATACGGAGTTGAGCTTTGGGGCTCC